>NC_134471.1:10863118-11013118 GCF_964194025.1 Convolutriloba macropyga | reverse complement strand
CCACCCCCATTTCTGTTAGTCACACATCGGTGTTGACCTGCAGTTGCAAAAGCAGACAAAAATATCTAAAAATGATCGCACAAAACTGCATCTCGGATCTCTGTCAACCATGTCTTTTTGAAGCAAAAGCACAGAATTAGTATATGTTCTTAATAGCTGTTTCACTTGATAGTTTTTTTGAGAGACGCTTTGGCAGTTCCTGATTACTGTACTCAATATTTGCCGCTCTCGCCTTCATAAAAACTTGTTAATTTCACTTGTAACAAATATTTGCTTATTTTCTGTGGTAGCAGATTCCATCTTTGAAGCTAAACAATTAAACACACGTTGGATTGTGTTTTTTGGGAAGTAAAAAATGAGTAAATCCTGTTTTTTGTTTCTGGTGGTGAAAATTATCCAGAGTGAATCAAGTTGTGGGCCAAACTTCAATAGGTCATGTTTTACATTAGGCCAGAAAAGTTTCGTATTCTGCGGCAAAAATCATCCTCAACCCCATTTTCTCATAGTCAGACATCGGTGTTGACCTGTCGAAGCAGTGATTTTAATATGACCTTCATAAAAAGTCATATTAAAATCGCCAGTTACAGTTTTTCTGCTTATTTTCTGTGGTAGCAAAGCAGTTTTGAAGCCAATCCAAATAACAAATTAGATTTCGTTTTATTTGGGCAATAAGCGATATTGAGAAGAAGCATTTTTTCCGGTGGCGAAAAACTATGCGGAGTGATTCAATTTGAAGGCTAAAATTGTTTCGGTCATGTTTTACTCTAGGCGACAAAAGTTTGGGAATTAGCGTCAAAAACCCTACCCAAGTTCTGACAATCAAACATCGCTGTTGACCTGTCGTTGCAAACGCTGGCATAATCGTCTCAAAAAGGATCGCACAAAATTTCATCATCAATTTTTTGTCAACCATGTCTCTGAAGCAAAATAGAAATTTAGTAAAGGTTGTTATCAGCTGTTTCAGTCATTGAAAGTCGTTTAAGCTGTTTCAGCTGCTATAAAAAATCATTGTTAAATATCCATTTACAATTATTTGTTTATTTTCTGTGGTACCAGAGTCCAGGTTTGAAGTCAATCTTTTTAACAATATAGATTGTGTTTTATTTGGTCAATAAAAAATTTTGAGAAGAAACAGTTTTTTTCCGGTGTTGAAAAACTATGCAGAGTGATTCAAGTTGTAGGCTAAAATTGTTTCGGTCATATTTTACTCTAGGCGACAAAAGTTTGGGAATTAGCGTCAAAAACCATACCCGCCCCCAAGTTCTGATAGTCAGTCAACCATGTCTCTTTGAAGCAAAATACAAAATTAGTAAATGTTGTTATCAGCTGGTTCAGTTGAAAACTCTGTTGAAGACGCTCTGGTGACGTTCAAACACAGAAGTTTTCTTTTTGCAATTTTTAAAGGGTTTTGCTTTAATCTGAGACTGGGACAAAATTGATGCCAGATTTGTTTCCGTCACCTGACCGGAGCAGACTGAATAATATGAAGAGAAAGCATGTCAAATTAATTGATGTCATAAATGATATTAATAGTTCTACTCCTAAATTGAACTTAATAGAGAGACCCTTGCAAAGAATTTTCCTATAACGCAATTTGTTTGATTTCTCTTTGGTTTTTTAAATGTTCTCAGCCTCTCTGGAAGAAGCAGAGCGCAGTGTTGTTGAACTCCAGTATCCATAGATGTGGCGAAGTTTTATTTGTTTGCTGTTGCACTCAACTGACGCCCTATCGCTACATAAGCCAGCTAGCCCCCGAGATGCATTTGAACGCCCCATTCCCTGGAGGTGTCAATCAAACGAAGACGCTGCCAGTTTTATACAAAAAAATGAAGAGGAGAGGTTGATGGACTGGGGAAATGTTAGCTCATCTGAGAAGCTGCGAAACATCAGTGGGCACTTGTGTGAAATAAAAATCTGCTTTGAAAATTCTGCACGTGATAAAAAAGATTTACTCACTCGGCTATTTGTTTTTCTAATTACCTTTCAGCTGTGTCTCAAAAAGCTACCGGAACAAAAAACCACTATGTTCTCTCTGCGCTTCGAATCTTTTCAGCCAGTGTGACCTGAAGGGTTTGTTTTCGCGCATTTCACTTCCTGTTTCAAGTGCACTCCAACAGAATTTCCGCTCGAAAAAGACGCTCCACCAACACTACTAGTCTATTTGTGAAAAAAACAGCGCCACGTACAATTCAATTTTTGAACTGTTAAAATATAGGAGCGCAATAATAGCCTGCTACGAAGATGAGGGCGGCTATTACCAATACCATTCAAGAGAAAACTAAGCAATTTCGGAAGAATTGCTCTCGAACTATAGGCGAGGCAACTTATTTCAGGGACAGTAGTCTAGATAAATTTTTCTCAATGTGCAAAAAAATTTGACGACACCAGGATTCGAATCAAGGACCTCCGGGTCCCTCACCGGAAGCATTGAGCACTCGGCTATCCGGTCCTTCATTTGCTATGCTGAAATCGGTTTCTTTTTAACAACAAGCTTTAATTCAGAGGGAGAACAAAAGAGATCACTCAAAAATGGAGAACTAAAACGTGAAAAAGTCACTTGAGAAGTCAAAGAATGTTCTAGAGGAAAAGCGCAAAATGGTATAGCAGAAAATTTGAATAAAAACGACCACCACGCTTACAATAATTGCTATGAACTTCATTCAAGACCAACTAAAAACCTAGGACTTTTGAAATATTATTAACAAATAATAATAATTAAGCAGCTTGCTTTGCAGTGCATCAGTCGAAAAATGATTAATTTCATTATTTTGAGGGTACAAGTCTCTGAAGGTATCGGAGCCATTCATTGGCAATGTAGCAGCTATGTATATTTTTCCCCTTTCTGATGGTAGGATTCTAGCAATTACTTAGCGCTCTTCAATAAAAAAAAATATGGTAAGATTTGGATTTTTGGTAGAGTTTGCATAGCTCCGTAGACATTTTGTATGTTTCCTGAAAATTGAGTTGGCATGAAAAACAACGTTGAGATTTTAACCAACATAATGCACCCAAGAACGTTATTTACAATACTTAAAGTAGCTCTTGCTTTAAGGAAATTCAAAAGTTTTTTAACGATTGAAGACAGTTTCGAAGTAACTAGTCTTCAAAACCACTCAATGCTACAGCGATATTTGCTCAGACACGGAGCAGTTTGTGGAAAGCAGCATGCTTTAAACTCGTTATAGAGTTATTGCAGAAATATAAATTTTTCGGATTAATATGGTTGATTCGAATTTTGGATTGCTAACTCTGTGGAAATTGCTGTTCTTTGTTCAATGAACAACCTATGCTTTATTAGCTAAATCGAGGGCAAAAAGTTGGCAATACTGTTTATCGAGCAAGCAAAGTTTATAAAAATTTGATTGTTTGAAAGTTCCTGCATTAGAAAAGTCAATTCTTTGTTACTTCAAACCAAAAGTTATCCAACAAGCTGTCCGCAAAATTTTGAATTTACGCTTGATCAAAAATCAGCAGGAGTGAGTACCCTATTCGCCTATGTGGACTTGAAGAATCGGGTTGGTGTGCACAGCGTTTGAAATGAAAGTGCGTTAAATGGAATTACTGGCTCAATTTTTGACCTTTCAATCATATCACTTGAATTCAATTTTTGAATAATTTAGCCTGCCAGTCTTTGCGTATATTCCAGATAACTGTTACAGCAAAATTTGTATTGGAGTTGAGAAAAAAACAACACATCAGCGATGTTCCCATTTGGTTTCTATGTTCAGTGAGCCTTTAGAGGTTAAGTATGAACTGAAAGACAGTTGCCCTTCTTTTGTCTATAGAGAAATTGGGTATTCTTAACCATGGTAATATTATAGCAAATTTTTTTCTTTCCCTTACCTTAGAGTATTATTATCTAAACTTAATATTTTTTGTAATGATTGTGTTTGTAAATTGGTTCGTTAAAAGGAGTGTTTTGAAAACGTTAATCCCGCAAATAGTCATTTGTTTTCCATTGAACTACAGACCACCAGCATATCAGGTGAGATGGCAACATATTATAAACTCACCGTCTTGGTTAAATTTTCAATTTTCCAAGCGTACATCCGACTTCGAGTTAGGTAGGATAGTTGTACTAGTTATAGTATCATTAGCGTATTGTCTTCAAATTTTTATGTTGCCATATATTTAATCAAACTGAAAGAGTCCTATCATAACTCACTTCATTATTTTATCGAAACGACAAACTTTCCAATGTCAATATGCCTATAATCTGAAAGCAGTAATTTTAGAACTGCCTTGGTTACGAGATTGTTCACTTACGCCAAATTTTTAAGTGGAATCGTCTTCGCTTTGAGCTGGAGCTGATACCCGAAAAAGTTGTCTTTCAACGAGATGAAATTTGCTGAAAATTTAATTTGCTAAACATAAACCTACTAATGTCGGAAGAATTGCTCTCGAACGACAGACGGATGGGTAAACATTTAACCCCAACCGACTTCGAACCTTTTCCCTCCCTCTTCATAGCAATATGCACTGCCGACTGTTCAATTTTGCCCTTACTTTAGCTATGCTGCAACCGACTTTATATTAGCAACAGGCTTTACGGAGTGAGAGCAATATCGAGCACTCAAAATTGAAGAACGAAAGTGTGAAGTCCCTTGAGAAGTCAAAATGTTCTAGAAGAAAAGCGCAAAATGGTCAAGCGAAAAAATTGCATGAAAAAGACAAACACGTTTACAATATTTGCTACGAACTTTGTTCGAGAGCACTTAGTTTTATAGTTGGATCAGCATACAACCAGAATTCAATTTTACTTTCAAATCAAAGCCCAACCAATTTGTTCACATTTTGTTGACACATGCTCTTTGATACCTAGTCTGATATTTTGAGTACGACTGATTTAATTTGAGAATAATGGAATTTACGCCACGAAAAAATTAAAAAGGCCAAGCGTTAAAGTCACTTATGAGCGAAGAATGGTCGCAATCAAAAGCACAACTATTTGTTTCAAACTTTGTTCGAGACCAATTAAAACTATCTTTATTTTTTTCTTCCAGCTCAATTTTGTCAATTTTGTTTAGTAGAAGCTGGCTCCACGAGGTGGCCATCAAAAATGAACAAATTTTGGCGCAATTTCGATTTGGTTTTAAGTAGAAAAAGGCGGCCAATGTTTAGTATCTCATAATTCTGGTTAAAAGGACTTTAGATCACGGGACTTTAGATCAAGTATTTTTGAAATTTCACAAAAGCCAACATAATTGCTACTATTTTTGTTCACTGAAAAACAGAGCAGCTATTCTTCTGTAGCCTAGGCGTCCAGTTATTGAACACGCATCACCTTCTAGATAGATTGAAAACTTTGGTAAAATTTGGAATTCAATTAGGCGGCGTAAGGTAACAAAATATAAATGGATAACACTTCTTATACTGCACTTCGGAAGAGGCTGGTAGCGCAATTTATCATTATTTTATCAGAATCGAAATCACCATCAGTTAGTCAATCATCAGATCACAAACACTGCGACGATCACATTTTAACGAGGTATATGAAACAAAAGGAATTGACCCATTTATTACTATTAATTAACAACTATTATAACTTACAAAAATGAACTAAACTGAGCAACTGTAACAGCACTGTATTATGGAGATACAACTTTCGAGCCGGTTTTCCATTTTAAATTCAGTTACGAATTTAATTGTATCAATACTGAAGTTAAGATTGGTTTTTCGCAGGTCAAATTATTCCCATGGTACAGCTCTGGAGTAATATCTAACTGCCCGCATTTAATATCTAAGTACATTTAAAGTTGATATTATTAGTCACACTAATCTAGGATTATTTCGTTGTTGCCCCCCCCCCCCAGTACGTTATGCGATTCCCAAATACAAAGTGAGTCATTAATATCAAATCTTAATGTGCAAATATATCTCCTGCTCTTGAGAGCTGCAAATAATAAGCAATACGCGTGGGCGCGGGGTGGGGGTACAAAAGGAAAAGATCCGTAATCATTCTAATAATACACAGCACTTCTCAGAATTTGAAACATTTTGGATAAATCGTCGACCAATCCAGTTGGCACGTGTTAATTAGCATTTACTCAATTTGCCTCATTTTAAAGCAAGATTGTTTGAAGATAGCACTGAAGTCAATTTGCTTATATGTATATCTACAAATAAACAAACAAAATTTACTGATGGTATGTATCTGTTACAATTTTGGAAGTTTCTTTTCGCTACTAACAATAATTAGTCGTTAATTAGAAGCTAGTTTTTAAACAGGTGAGATTGCTTTCCCATGTAACACTTTTGAAGCTTCAGCAATGAGTCGGCGTCTGTGTCTTTTGTCTTGGATCCCGATTGTCTTGAGATAGGAATCAGTCCACTGGATCTGTTCGATTCTATCAACTCCGATGATCTCGAAGAGGTCTTGATACTTGAGCATCTTGTTCTGTTCTAACAGGAATCGAATTGTGTTGTAGTCTGCCGAGTTGTAACTGTAATCAGGTGACCTGCAAACCAAAAACAAATCAATTTCTTTGAATGTAACCGACTAATGTTGGAAGAATTGCTATCGAACAAATGGTGGGAGCTCTAATTTATTGCAGCCTTCTTCATTCGAGAGGGGGTGTGAGGTACTTGTGTGGCAATTTAGATTAAGCAAAATGCAGAAGGTCAAGTGCGTCAAAATCACTCGCAAAGTAAAAAAAAACGGTCCAGCAAAAATAATGAAGAAAGAACATAGTCGATAGACTAACAGAAACGATTCGAAGAGTCGTTCAATATACTGTATAAACTAATATTGACTAAATTAGATATATCAGAGAAAAAAAACAAAAAGCGCCTAATAAAAGTACATTGATAGTGTTTTTGAAAATGAAGAACAAATTTTTGGAATAGGTAGGTGTGTGATGAGGTTTGTGGGGTAGTAGCTGTTGGTTGTAGGTAGCTTGCTGGAGAGGGTAGATTGGAGGGAGGGGTGGAGATAGATGGGGGAGGTATGTAGGTACGTAGATGATGGCTGTGTAGTTTGGATAGGAAGGAATGGAGGGACTGTTATGGAAAGAAAGATGTCAAAAAATCAGGTTATGAAAAAACTCGCTTCTGGCAAAAAAACAGAAGATCACCAATACTGTTTTTCGAGTGGTAAAAAGACACACGCTTACAATAAAATAAACCCACTAACGTCGGGTGAATTCCTCTCGAACGACAGGCAGGGGCAATTCACTTAAAGGTTGTAACTAAAAAATTTTGGGTTAAAAAAGCTGCCCTGATAGGGGTTTTAACACGCAAACTCCATAATAGTGGTCAGACATCAACCCCTACAACCCCTTTGAACTAAACCGCTAACAGTAACTTTTATATTAGCAACAGACCTCATTTCAGAATGAGAGCAATTGAAATCACTCCGAAGACGTGAAGCTACAAAAAGTCACGTGCGAAGTCACCGAATGTTCTAGAACAAAAGCGCAAAAACGGTCCAGCGAAAATTTTGTATTAAAAAGTAAAGACCAACAAGTTTGCAATAATTGCTTCAAACTTCGTTCGAGAGCAATTAATTACTTATAAAAAGCTTCGTAATTAATCATTTGTTCTTTTCCATTACATTTTTATAAATACCCCCAAAGACATGAAATTTGATATTTCTCGTTAAAACCTTGTTAATACAAATTACACGATTGCTAATTCGAAAACCTCATGATAGATTAAAAACTTGCAAAATATGTCGGTTAAAAGACAGAACATTATTTTTGAGAAATTAATCAAGACTTTTTAAAATACAAAATTCGACTGAGCGAGATCTTGCAAAATCCAGCAAGAGCTTAAATTTTATCAAGAATAGCTAAATCTTGTATGCCTTCGGAAGGGTTGTCAATTTTCAATTTACGTGTTTCAAAGTAATTCAACCAAAAAAATTGATTGAATACACAAATACGTGCGCAAAATGCGTGAGGTGGCCGCGAAAAATACTGAGCTAATTTATAACTTTAAGTGCAGAAGTTACTATATTTATTTCACTAAGTTAAAGCGCAAATAAGTAAAAATTGGAGAAATTATGGGAACAGTCGAAAACAGTCATAAAAAATACCGTTTGTGTTTTAGACACTAAAGCGATCTTAAATCGATCTTATAACAGCTCATCCCACAAGCAAATAATTTTCAATCATTTTTTACGTATTTACTGACTGCAAATGTGGTAGTACCTAGTTGGGAATAGCATGGAGTGAATGAGTTCTTTGAGGTCGAAGGCTGTGGGACGGTGCAGGGGTGTGTAAGCAAAGCATGCCTTCATCACTTCAGTCAGTTTAGGAGGCATCGTGTCACTTGGACTGGGACTCAACGAGTGACCTTCTAACACGTACTTCTCAACCTGTAACAAACAATCATAATTCAATTAGTCATAGGTCAAATGTAAGATGTGCATTTTAAAAGCTTTATCATATGCTCTACTTGTTCAAAGTAAACTTGGGTAGGGATATGAAGCCTTGAGGAACAAGAGATTGGGCTATAAGAGATGCCCAAGTTTGATATTTTGAGGACCGTTGGGGTTATGGTGTGCCATACTGAGGTCTGCATGTTAAGAGATGCTGGTTCAAATCCAGTACTGGTCCATTTTCACAAAAGTTGTGCGTGCTAACAATCATCTATTAGAGAACATAATAAAGATTGATGGGTTTATATGGAAAACGGGCTTTTTGTCATGGTCGATTTTTATCGTGTTTTTAGCAAACAGCTCTGAGCACTTTTTTTCATTTTTCCCGTTTCAAAGGCTTTGCTACCCTTCAGCTTATCGAACAAAACATTTTAAAATCTTGAGTTATGTTTTATTTTCACAAAAAAGAAAATCTAAGCATTAGAACTGTTTGCGGTTTGTAAAGCAACAAGCAAAAATACGCACACAAGTTCACCTTATCTTGAAAAATCAGAGCACCTATTGAAATCGGCTTCAAAAATGTCCGTCGGTAATTTTACGTCAATTTTAACACTTGTTTCTTCACTAAATCAATTTAGCGTCACTTAACATCAACATTGGTCAGCTTCATTGTTTTCATGTTTATACATGTTACGTTCCAACAATGAAAGAATTGTTCAATTATTAAAAACAACAAACCACAACAATTGCTCCTTAGGGATTTCTGCGCGCAAACAAAGGTTTTCGAACAAATTTTTAACAAATACTTGACCAAAAAGTTATGATAACCACTAGCAAAAATTGTTAATAGATTTGCATAACAAGCAAACAAGTAAAAATGGTGCGCTTTAAAATAACATAACTCTTTTTCAAGAGGTTTATTGGTTTTTCAAAACGTGTGCTAATGACGAAATTAAATTTGATTGATTTAAGATTTAAAAGTCATGAATTTTGATTGCTCCAATTTGGCTGAAAAAGACAGGCTTCGATAAGAAAATTAATCTTCATACGCAACATAGCTAGTTATTGAAAAATGACTGCAGTTTTCTTTAATTTGCATAGTTCGTTTCGTTTTTCAAATTTGGAATTCTGTTTATTTCACTCAAATCATTACAATCAGTTTTGACCAAAAAATTTGAAAGGGGGCAAAGTCGATTCAACTTCTCAAAAATTTCGAAAGGAGTAACTCTAAAATTTACATTTCAAAAACAATCTGCCTCTTCACAGTTTTTATTTAAAGGATAATTATTCGATATCTCAAATTGCACAAATTGGAAACTTATTTTACAATTCCATAATTTTGTGACTAGAAGTGGTAAAGATGTTGAGATAATTTAGATTTTGCTCTTTTCCAACAAAAAGTCAAAAAGTTTTCTGTTAAATCACTCGTAGGAGTGGGTCAAATTGTTGTGTTTAAACTGAGCACATAGTTTTTTGAGAGTCGAGATTGTGAAAAGAATCAATGAGTATGAATAGCAAATGTAGTAGTATTGATAGTTGATATGAGAATTCGTTTTAATTCAATATTTCAATTACAATATCCTCTTCCCCAACAAACAACTTTTCCCCGTGGCATTATGTCTTGTTTAGCTCAGCGTGTAATGCACAAGTGTGTATTGTACTCTGATTGGGACTTTTGTATCAACAAACCGATTGTTAGTCAAGTCGAAAACAATTTAATGCTGATTTTTCATATTCAAATTTTCATCCTTAATTAATGCGATCTTTTTTTAAAAAAAATAGTTCTTTAATAGAATTTCAATCTATCATTTT
Source organism: Convolutriloba macropyga (assembly GCF_964194025.1). Lineage (NCBI taxonomy): Eukaryota > Metazoa > Xenacoelomorpha > Acoela > Convolutidae > Convolutriloba > Convolutriloba macropyga. The sequence goes on along the minus strand of NC_134471.1, from coordinate 11,002,986 downwards.
TTGACGATTGTCCCCATTTCCCCATTCTAGTCACAAAAATATGAAAAATTTTCCATCTTGAACAATTTTTGATATCAAATATTTCTAAAAAATTGAACTGAGAACAGGCAGATTTAACTATAAGATTTCAGGCACCAAAATTGATCAATTTAGAACTATTCTTCATGGCTAGTTCAAATTCAACATCGGCTAAATTTGAAGGTGCACCAACTTTTCCGAAGCCACTACTGCATCATTTCCTTTCACCCGGAGACTTTTGTAAGGGCGCAGTGGTTGCGGGCAGGGAATCGGGGTGCATTGCGGGGGGAGGGTATTGAAGACAATGACATTCAATCAAGACAAACAAGGGAAAATGAAGAAGGCCGATGAAATTTCAGAGCAAAGAATGATTTGGGGTTTCAAAAGAGACTGCAAAAATTTGTCTGTTTGCACTGTAAGAAGGAAGTATTAATAAAGGGAAGTGTAAAAATAGCCGCAAGAACCGAACAAATAGCGATCATATTTAATCAGAAAAAAAGGATTGATTTAACTACACGCATTTAGCAAATTAGAATATATCTTCTGCTCAGAACAGATGTCATCATCCGATATAGTATTAGGACTATTTGTAAACACGAGATCAATAACGCGATCAAGGTTGCCTGGGAACAAACACAAAGACTGAGGCGAATCAATTGCTGTTTGTGAAATATAAGGCCCATCTAAATCAAACGCAATAGAAGTGAAAACTTTACATTCACAAGCGAATGTCTTGACTGAACTTAACGGCAGGGGGCAAATACAATTTTCCTTAGTCGCGAAAAAGAATAAAAATTTTTTCAGGACAAAATTGAATAATTTTGTCAAAATATCTTAGGCAACTCACCGATAAATGACGACACCCATTATTTGAAAGGATGTTATGTATTTTTTTACCGAAAGTCAAAGCCTATACCGTTATGGGAACTTCATTCAATAAACATTTTTAATGAAGGATTAAAATCGTCGCCAAATTGGTCAAACGAAATGTCAATCAAGTTTTTCTTCCAGCATGACCAACCTGCGAGTCGGTCATTAAATGGAATGGCTGTGGCTCTGTGGGGTTGAAGCATTGCCAGACAAGCACCCCGAAGCTCCAAATGTCAGTGCCCAAAGTGAAGACTTTCTCTTTTATCACTTCTGGGGGCCAAAACCGGAGGTAGCGCTCCAACATCTTCAACAAACGCACATGTTTATATGGTCACTCATAACTGAAAAGCTCCGAAGATGTAACTGTTAGTCAAAGAGTAGTCAGCTAAGCAGTTGTAAATTTTGGTTCTATGTAGCTATCTCCAGTCATCTTCAACTTTGACTGCATTCTCAATCAGCAAATCTGAGTTAAGAAGTCAAGTTCGAAAATCCGGTAATTACTCATAAAAACCAATCAATTAAAACCTATCAAATATATGTGGTTCATTAATTTCCTTGATTTCAGTTTTTGCAGTGCAGCAATCAACGGATAACCTTAATGAATTCAACAGCATCGAAAATGGAAAATCGTGAATATGAGGATGTAAATATTACGGAATTGAAAATTAAAGTATTTTTTTAATTTTCTCAATTTGAGTGTCTTGATATGATACTCACTTCATGTGGTTGTTTGTTGAATTCAACTCTGTCTTCGAAGCCAGCTACTCTGCATACACCATTACCATTTATCAGAATGTTCTCACTTTTCAACACCTGTATCAACAAAACACAAAATTCACAATTTTTTCTTAAATTGTTTCTAATTGATGATTGAAATAGTTCACTGATTATTACTGAGTTTGAATTGATTTATCAACGTGCTGACATTTTATCAATTTCAATTTAAAAATTGGATTTAAATGTCCCGAAAAATTTTTCACAAAATCTTTCTGGTAAAATTTTGCACAAAAGTTCGGACGATATCTGATATAATTTTGCACGAAATTTTGGATTATACGTAAAAAAGGGAAACGAGATGACGTTTAAGACCCAACCTCAGTTTTAAACAATGATGTTTGGTGTCATGGTTTAATTGTGACTTGAATTGTGACTTGGCTGACCTTATGAACATATTGCAACTGTGAGAAATGTTCCAGTGCAGTGGCTATGGACCTCAAGTGCTGCAACTTCTCTATAATGCCCGGCTGGTGATGTTGTTGCAACGTCCCCGAAACAGTGCTGTATCCACTGGTAGTACTGTAAGTTGCATTTGCAGGAGGGTGGTTTGTATTTGATCGACTGCAGTACTCTTGCAGTGTCATCGTACCACAGTCTTCTAACAGGAGGGCTAATTGGACACTGTTGTTAATTGTACCTGAATTTAACAGTCAGTTAGTTAATTAACTAACCAAATTGAACAACATCGCAGCTATCTTTGACCAGATAATCTTTTCATAATTTGCTGAGGTTTCAACATTTCCGAAGGAACATGTCATTGTAAGTTTTGCGACAAAAGAAATCTTTTTAAAAAATACGTTAAAAGACTACAACAAAAATTTAATTGCTACAAACTTTGTTTTACAACAAAAAAATTAAATAAGCTTTCCAACTTACTATATTCGACAATCCCGTGCATTAGGACTACATGGTTGTGTTTTAACTGTGCTAGAGTGGCTGCCTCAATTACTAAACTCCTGTAGGCTATACTCTCGTCATCGGCGTGAGGGCAGAACTTCAAGTCATACTGCAGATCATAGTTCTCTTTAGGCCGCACTTTGCACACTCCAATTTGGCCTAAAAAACGATTGATTAACAAATAGAAGCAAAAAAATTATGTCAAACAGAAATAAGCTTTCTTTGGTTGAACACTGAGTTTTTTTTTGTTAGAACCACTTTATTGTTAGTTAACATCGCGCTTCACGCTTTTTTGTCCATAAATAACAAGCGTAAACATAGCCGGCAGATTGCCGGAAAATAGCCGCGATAGACGCTTGTGGCCTTCCATGAATTGAAACAACTAAAGAAATAAGATAGACCAGCAGTTCTTTAATAGACCACTAGAGTTTTTAGGTTAGATTCGGACTGTCAATTTTATGACAAATACGGTCTATAAGGGGAGCATTTTCAAAATTGATATTCGAAATCAAAAACTCAAGACTAATATTAAAGATTTAGGGCATATAAGTTTGCAACTACTTAGATGCACACTATTGATTTTTAATTAAAATGTTCATAAAATTTAAAGTTTCATAAGTGAGTTCAGAAGTCATTTTTTCGAGTGAGGTAAGTCACGCAATTGACCTAAAAGCAGAAATGACGTCACGTACACAAATTTTAATTGCAAAGGAATAGAAGTCAATGAAGTCAATTCCAAGAAGTCAATTCCAAGAAGTCAGGTCGTAAGAATCATCGATGGAGACGAATTAAAAAACATAGCAGGACAAGTCCTGAAATACAATTCAAAGAATTGAATGAAAAACTTAAAAGTACTCTAACTGACAAGTAGATCAATTGGAAAAAAGCCAGCCAAAACACAAACAAAATCAAATTAAAAAATTGAGAAATTAAAACAATCAAACAAACTAAACAAAAACATACTCATTACCAAAACTCTTGAAGCTCTTTTCCCTTAGGCAAAATTTCATCCCTTTAAAAATACACGTTTCAAAAATATGTTGAAGAACATATTTTGTTTTTGAAATCGGTCCAGTATTATATCTGCATGGCCTGAAAAAATTCATTGGCCCTTGAAGATCGATTAACTCAAAAATGACCGAAAAATATAAAAAATGAAATCGATTGCAAAATTTAATAAAATTTTACAGAAAATTGCGCTATTAATATTTTCAGAATCATTTCTGTGTCTCTAGAGTCTATCCATTGACCCAATTCCAAGCATTAAAAAATTCATTGGCTCAAACATCAATAGGCAATAATTTTTAGGAAAAATCTCAAATTTCAAAAAATAGAGATTCGTTCTTAAAATGTTGAAAATCGTTCAATTGCCCCCTAGCAGCTATCTAATAACATATTATCAAACCCTGGATGAGGTTAGCTGGCTACTGAGGCAAGAAAAACTGAATATAAAACAAACCTTTTGAAAAAACTTGAAAATATCAAATTTTATCAAAAAACTTCTAAAATTAAAGCTAAATTGTTGATAACAAAACTATTGAAGCCAACAACCATTCAGTAACTTTTAATCAGACAGTGGAATAGGTTTTCTGGCATTTGAAAATGGACAAATATCAAAAATTAACAAAAACTTTAGGAAACCTTGAAAAAATTGCAAATTTTATATGAAAAAATAACAAATTTCGAGACATTAAAATGTTGAAAACTAATTCATTATTACTAGAAACCATGCAGTGCTCTATTCTAAAAGCACAAAGGAAATTTCCTGGCCCCTGAAGCAGAAAAAACTCAAAAAATGACAAAAATTTTCAAAAAAACTTGAAAAAAAATGCAAAAATTAATATCATTTTGCATGTTTGTATTTGTAGTACCAAAACATATAGCTCATTAAATGGTCATAACAAGTTATTTTGGCTCACAAAAAGCCTTCATTCTTTTTCAAAAACTTCAACGTAAGACTAAAACAAAAAAATCAAAAAAAAATTACAAAAAACATGAAAAATTGCAACATTTTGGAGCCCAAAAACACCTAAAAATGACCTTTTAACCTTTAATTAAGGCCATTCCAGCAGCTGCACTACTCTAAGCACTTGATGGGCTACTGAAACTCACTTTGGGCCTCTAATGAAACTTAATGCCCGCAGGGCTTTACCTGTTTATCCCGTTTTGAAAGATCAAAGTCATTGAAAAATGTGTGAACATATCTTAAAAAAAAAAAAAACACAGCGCCCCAATACAATTCAAATTCTTTGAATTGTAAAAAACCACGATGTCCCCAATAATAGCCGCTATCGCTTCGCGGCTATTAATAAGCTATTAATAATTTTTTTTTCTGGGGAGAAATTCACTCAAAAATTATAAGACATAAAATTTAACAACTTGTCAGGTAATTTGTATTCAACAAACTAATTTTGAGCAATTTTGGATGAGGATACCAAGACGTGATTGTTGTATTAATTTATATTCTTGAATCTTTTATTTAGCATATCAACGTTCTAGCAATAGCGCTTTAATACTATACAAGCTGAAACGTCGCCCAAATTGATCTCGAACGACAGACACGGGCTCGATTTAATAGTAACTGATTTCGACGGTGAGATTATGTAAGATGGTGTTAACAAAAGCTCAAGTATTATGAATTGATCGTCATGCCTTGTGAGAAGTTAGGCTTCGACATGGAATTGAAAACTGTTTCTCATTAACAAACCAAAGATCCAGTCAAACCCACACACCCTCCCCTCTCTCAAAGATTTCACCAGTTTTCCATTACACAAATTTTACCGATCATACTATTAACCCCCATTGACAAAGTTCTATGTGATTCACAAAATCTAATTAATTAACTGAAGGGTTTGAAGAAACAGTTTTTCCGTTTCTCACCTTTAAGCAGTCTGCATTTCAATCCAGTTTTAGTCACTTTACCTGTCCAAAATTATTAGAATAACCACATAATCCTAGAAATTTAGCAGACAGGGTTTATTTGGCCTGTTACCGTTACCTCAGCATTTCAAACTCTGTAATTTCATTAGATTCTTTAGGTATTTTCTTGACAACCAAGATCTTTTAGCCACTGCAATAGCAGCTTTTCAACCAGGACCATATTTGATAAGAAATCATCAGTTATTTCAGCAAAATGTGTAAAATGTTCACGATTATTGGCTATTCGCACAGAAGAAAAGGCATGAATATTGCGCTTCAAGATAACTTCAGATCTTTTATCGCAATCAAACACGTGAGGGACAATTTTCCCATATTTGATTCAGGCCGACCGAGGGATCAAAGCGGGTCAATTTAGCACGCACGTTGATACGGTCGCAAGGCACGATTGTGAAATTAGAGTAAAGGGAGGGGTCAAAATAGACAGATATGACGCCTTGTTTAGGGGCGGGGTTGTCTTATTGTATTCTTTACAATAACTTTATGTACTTTTTATTTATTTATCATTACAAAACAATTTTTGAGAAGTTGTTTTAAAATTTCCGGACCGCCCAAACTTAATTACTCTTCAAAGTGGGTACACCTAATGTTGACATAAGTTTCATGATTCAAAACAATAAGACCCAACCTATTAAATCATGTTATAATTATTTAACAAAATAAGAATCCTATCTAAAAGTTTGTTCAAACATAAGTTTGAAATCGTTCAAAATATCTCACAGCCATAATCTGTCAAATGATCAACTTCTAATTCCAAATCAAAACCTTTGATCACAATTAAGTCTGTAAGTATTAAATCGTTTCCACGAAGCAGCCATTAGCAAATAATAGCACTCGTCTAAGGCAATAGATGGGTCTGCCTTTTGACAGCCGAAGTTTATTAAAACCAACAGAGCAATTTGAACTTGTTAGAAAGGTCACACTTTGAAACCTTCAACTTATTAAATTTATTGCCAGGGTAATAAACGTCATTACACCAGGTAAAAATTGAATCAAATCATTTCAAACCGTGTCACGAGAGCTCGAAATGTGCCACCTGTGCTAATTAATATACCCTGGAATATTGATACGAGTTTAAGAGAACTCGTGTCCGAAAAACTGTGGAAACATTATCGAAACATTTGAAATAAAAATTTGAAAAGTAGTAACTTTACGATCGTAAAATATATGATTTGTTTAATTACACGGCGCAAAATAATAAATGTTGGCTTTTCCGCAGAAAAGTTAAAACGTTCATTAGTAAAACTTAGTTAACACAAAGGTTATCTTTAAAAATACGGTGTTTTACACTGTTTCTCTAATTAGCGACTGCATGAAACCGCGAAAGTAGTAACCACTTTATAATTTATCTGTTTATAATAATTGGTTATCTTTTTCACCATCTTTCACCTGGCCTCAACAGCCGGGCCCTTAAACCACTTTAAGTCAGATTGTTAATTTGCTACCACTTTTACTTGCAAAAATGTGTAATTAAAAAACTAAGCCGCTCTCAAAAGTCTTTGAAGAAGAGTATCATTTAAGATTCATTCTTCAGAAATCATATTTTCGCGACTGTACGCAAACACGTGTGAAAGAAAACACACCAAAAGAAATCTACAAATTAATTAGAATTGTTTCATCTCCAAAAATACTTCAAAAATTATTAAATCGCTTCACAGTAAAGCGCTTCTGTTTTCGTGTGAATATTTATGATAACTGCAACAATAAATCAAGCGTTGTATCTATGAAAATTATGAAATTAGTTTCTGGGTGCAAATTTTTGAGTATTCCGTACTCAATTATACACATTTTAAACCAGTGATAATTTATAACCAAAATATCAACCTTGATACTTATTGCGCATAAATTGGCCAATATCTTTGAATTTGATATATGAAAAAATTAGTTCGTTCACCCGTCTTTTCCATAAAAATGAAAATCGAAATATCTCCCCCTCTTGATTTATGATCAATAAATCACCTGAAATTGTAAAAAAAATCAACATGAAATCCTCAAAATTGATCTAAAATCCCCAACGGGCTAAAATCTTAGAGGCCAGTAAAGCATATGAGTTAATACACAAATGTTCTAAAAATTGCAAAAACTGCTCAACATTTACAATTTGGGGGTAATACGTTGTTAATCAAAGCATGCAAGTGTTTTTGCAAAACAAAAATTTACTATCCAGTCAGGCAGCTTGGTATATATTCCTTCAATTATGGTATGGTTTATGTACACAACAGGTTATGGTACTAACTAGTGCCATAGTTGATAAGATTGCGCAATTGCTGAAGGGGTGTATAACTTATCTTCAAGCGATTATTGACAAATGAATGAGCTGAATTTACCCTTTACAGAAAAACATATAGAATTTTTAAAACTACAATTCTTAACTGATATTTCAGGACATGACCCGCTATTTTCTAACTTATCGTTCAGGCTTTTATTGTATATATAACCTGCCGGCCGTCAAGGGCTCAAATCTTGTTGTGAATGATACTGCCCTGAAGGAATAATTCTATCATGATTTCTATTGTCACCTCGTGTTTTGTTTATGCGATTAGAACATGTTTTATAGCTCAAAACCTTCAAAACTTGATATCTGTTGATAGATACCAAACGTAAATACGTAACATTAATCTTAATTATATCCCACAAGCTCACTGTAGTTGTTTTCACCATAAATAAAGACTTGCAATTTTCGCATTCAAATTGATTTTAGCTACTCGATAACTTCGAACTCCGGAAAAAGAATTCCTTCAATGAAGATCCAACCAAGCCGATGCAATGAAGAGCCGACAAAATTTGGTTACTACTCCCCCTCCGCGCAAATTCGTTAGCTTGATCACGCAGTCATAGAAAAAATTTGCGTGGGTGGTTGCGAGGAGGAGGGGAGAGGGGAGTACTTCAGCTATCACTATTGTTTGAAACTGTATGGACAAAGGAAAAGATAGGTGTTCTAAAAAAATCGCAAAAGAGGAAAAATTCTGATCAGCTTTCTCACTTAGTCTCAATAGTCGATGTTCTTACACGTCGTCTTGAAGTTCACGTGCCTCTTCGTTCATGATCGTTTAAAATGACAATCCAAATTTCTTACTTTCGTATATTTTCCGTTTTCTGACGCAAGCCACTGTTTTTCATGGCTAATTTCTCTCAGCCTAATAACAAATATTTTATGTACAGAAAAAAAAGAGCATTGACCATAGGCACAAATAGCTTTTGTTTAAACTCAAACTTTTTTTGGTTCATGGGGCGAGGGTTTGTTCAAAACTTATATCACAATATTACCATCCATATTTTGTAAAATTATCACCACGTTACAAAAGCAGATGTTTGAATCAATGCAGCGGCTACCTCACTCAATCTTCCACCATTACTCTAAGTCTTTTGAGACTCTAAGTCTTTCTTGGAAAAAGACGAAAACTCACCCTTGGCCAGCATTTTGTGTACGTCTGCTAATTTCTCAGTGTCGAGGGTGCTAACAGGAATGGCGCGCACCTCTAGGGCATTAAAGAGGTCCTGCCAGGACTTTCCCTGTCGCTCGTAGTAAGGCAACAGCTCCGCTTCAGGTTCTATAAATCGGATCGCAGCTGGTTGGTCGAAACAAAGGGTTCCCCATTCTAAACATAGCAGTAAATTATCAAGTCAAAGATTTACATAAAGGCAAATATACATTTTCATAATCATAAAAAATAGTTGTCAATCAAAACAATCAGTCAGATAATACGTGGAAATCTTGACATAGTGTGTGATATATTTATTCTCGTACAAAACTGTTTATATTTAATTCATAATCAAGTTCTAACAAGATTTGCCAAAAATTCACAAAATTATTTGTCAAAAGCAGGAAAAACAAATTAGAAAACACTGTAAAGGCCAATTAAATCTCAATCATGATTTAGCATTTATCATCGATATTTTAGAAAAAAAAACAAAATGACTAACGTCCGACGAATTGCTTTCGACCGACAGGCGAGCAAGCAAGGGTCGGCTATGGTTGTAGCAAGCATTATCTTAGGAAAACCAGCCGCACTGAATCTTCCAACCAAAATCCTCACGGAAAATCAAGTGAGCGAAAACTAAAAGAAATTATTAAACAGGGCAGGTAAAAATTATACATGAGAAAACATAGATAAAAATGAACCAGAGCTTCGTACTAACAAACATCAGACAACCTCTTACACTTTTTCGATTCTCTTGCGAAAGAACCAAAACTGGACAAAAGCTCCAACAGTGCCAAAAGCTTACGGAACAACACTTTACACGACCAAAAAACAAAATACAGTGCCTAATAATACTGAGGACAACGCTTTGAAAAGGCATACCAAAATTTCCCGTTTTTCAATAAAAGAAATGGTTGTGAGAGCGTGGGGATCCTATTGGAGGAACGGGTAAGGGGTAGGAGGTAAGTAGTTGTAGGTGTGGGTAGCTGCGTGGTCGTGATAAGTGGGTGAGTGAGGTTTTAGGTCAGGCGGAGGGAGGAAGGACAGACAGATGTCTCGAAATCTGTTTCGGAACCTCCTCCCACATTTAACTAATAAGCCATTCGATAGAAATTAATTGTAAATAAATGTCATGACCACTGCAGGGCTTGCATGAGAACTGCAGTGCATGCAAAGCTATATCAAAAACAGGTTTTAACAAATTTAACCAAGGTTTTAACAACTTTTCTTGATGAATTTATTCCTTTACAATTAGGTTTTCAAAATTAGTTATTGAAGGCTTCTTAGTTGTATTTCTTGATCAAATTATTCTTAAACAAATTCAGTTTTTTAAATTCACAAAAATTGAAGATAAAAGCAAAAATTTCAATCGGCCTTTTGCACTTATAAAAACTGTCGAGTTGCAGTCGCCTAAATTAATTTGGGAAGAAGAATTTATCTTTTTATAATTTTCATTTAACGAAGTAGATCTCAATTAAAGCCGAGTCAAACAAGTACAAGTTTTGTATATTTCAACAATAAAGCTGGCAGATTGCTAGCAAATGGCCAAAATAGCTTCGCAAATCTGCAGTCTCAAAAACACAAAAAAAAGACATCCAAAAAAATCACTCTTTTTTCATTAAAGGATGAGACGATAAATTTTGATTAAGAATCTGTATTTATTCAAGTTATTGCAGCCTCTATTAGCTGCTCTCAAATAACCATCATTTACAGTGACACATATTCACTTTACCTTATCTCTTAAGAAAAGTCAATTTCAAAATGAAGTCATTTTTGAGAGTGAGGTAAGTCACGTGCGACCAACAACTTAATCACGCAAATGAACAAAAAACTCGTTCCCCTAAGAGTCAGAAATGACGTCACGCACGCGCTTCAGTTAAAATTGCATGAACTAATGAACAAAAAAAGCAGACTTTAAGTGGTTGTGACGCTATATGGTCGTAGCAAAAATCTTGGCGACGAAATAAAAACATAACCGACTAACGTCGGGCGAATTGCTCTCAAATGACCGGCGAGCGGTTGGCCTTGTCAGTAGCTAGCCAAGTTTTATTGAAGCTAGCGCTAGCTTGACTCGACTCTTAAACTTATAGTTTTCTAGCTTTGTTAGTAAACAAATCAAATAGAAAACTGTTATTTAAAAAATTTGCAAATATTGCAAAATTTAAACAAAAAAGCTTCAAAATTTTGCGGTGAAAACGTTCAAAGCTATTTGTTCTCTCCTGAGTAATGTCAAGTAACCTATCTGCAAGACTTGAAAAACTTCGCTGGCCAGTAATGAGTTAAACAGAGAAAAGGACAAAAAGCCTCAAAAATTTTGAAAACAATTGCAAATTTTAAAAAAGCTAAAATTCAACTTATTAAAATCTTCAAAACCATTTCATTGTCTCAAGAGACTATCCAGTATTACTATTTCAAGCTTCAATTAGTTTTAATGGCTCAAAAACATCCATAAACCTGGAACATGATAAAATACTTTGGAAAATTAAAATTGAATTTTATCAAAAAAAGTGCTAAAACTGGAGTTATTAATATTGATAACAATTCCGTGCATCTAGAAACTATGCGACAGCTTTTCAGGAAGCCTTGGAGGAGGTCCCCAGGATACTGGTGCCGGAAAAAATGATAAAGTCAAAGATTCAAAAAAATTGAAAAAATTGCAAATAATTTTAAAAATTGCTGATCTTAAAATCTTGAAAAACCTTCCATTACATCTAGAAGCTATGCAGTACCTAAGCTCAAACTCTAGATGAGGTTATGTGGCTGTTGAGGTTGGAGAAACCAAGAAAATGACAAAAAATATCAAAAAACTTGAAAAAAACTAGAAGTTGCAAAAAAACTGCTAAAATTTGTGATAAAAGTTTAACTTATCCATGGCCAACAAACATTTTTCAGTAACTCATTATCAAACCCTAACGGAGATTTTTTGTTAGACTGAAAAACCTGAATAAATGACAATAATGACAAATAAACTGACAATAGCGATAATAAACTGACAAAACAAAAATTTGCAAGTTTTGTAAAAGAAAATGCTGAAATGTGGTGTTGAAATCTGGAAAAACATTTCATTACAATTACAAGTTATACAGTAACCACTTTTGAACTCTAGAGGAGGTTTCTGGAGTCTTGAGGCTGGAGAAACCTAAAAACCAACAAAAACCTGAAAAAATTGCAAGTTTTATCAAAAAAATTGATAAAAATTTGTCATATTAAAAAACTGAAAGCTATTCCATGGCAAATAAAATTGTTTCAGCAACTTATTATCAAACCAACCTCTAAGGACGTTTTCTGGCCCCTGCGTCCGGAAAGAAGTGGATAATATAATAAAAATGTCGAAAAAATTGGAAAAATTTGCACGTTTTGTCAAAAAAAGGCCAAAATCCGGGATGTTAAAATGTTGAAACAATTCCACTACCATTAGAAACTATGCAGTAACGTAATATAAAACCCTTGAGGAGGTTTCTTGACACCTAGGGCTGAAAAACACAAAAAATGACAAAAATTTTCAAAAAACTTGAAAATTTGAAAATTAGTATAAAATTGCGTGTTTTTAGCGATCGGTTGTTCGTCAGTAGCCACGGGAGGCGGGGGGGGGGGGGGGGGGGGGGGGGTGTACACCGGGGGTCTGATGGTGAGGGGGCGTGCAACAGTGGGGTGGGGGGCAACAGAGCCGTGGGGGGTGGGGGCAATAGGGGGGGGTCCAACAGTGGGGGTGTCGTCAGCCTCTAAGAAACGCCCTTCACAACATAAGTATTAAGTCTCCAAAACATTTTGAGCTGAACAGAGCTGAAAGGCTCTAAGAACACTTAATGCCCGCTGGGCTACCTGTTTATCCCGTTTTTGAGGACGAAAAATCGGTCAAGCGAAAAATAGCATTAAAAAAAGACCGACAGGACTAATATAATTGCTACAAACTTCGTTTGAGAGCAATTAAACATAAACCGACTAATGTCGGAAGAACTGCTCTTGAACGACAGGCGGTTAGAAAACTAGTTAATCACGCCGGTATTCGAACCATTGACCTCCCGATCCCTAACTACATGCACTGCCCACTGGGCCATCAGACCCCTCTGGTTGAATTGCCGCAACCAATTTATATTAGCAAAAAGCTTTACTTCGGAGAGCAATAGAGATCACTCCAAAATGAAGAACGAAAGCGTGAAAAGTCACTTGAGAAGTCAAAGAATGTTCTAGCAAAATGATCAAGCGAAAAATTTGCAGTAAAAAAGACCAACGCGTTTACAATAATTGCTGTGCTTCGTTCAAGAGCAATTAAAAAACCAAGAGAAGGCAAAAAATAGCCCCCGCTATTGCTGAGCCGCTATCAATAAGTGATTGACTTCGGGCGAACTACTCTGGCGGGCATTTGGCTTTGTCAGTAGCTAGCTGCAGGTAACAGACGGGCTAATTAAGAGCTCGGCTGTGGAGGAACGGGGTGTTACGGGTGGAATGAGGTTAAGGGGTGGGCAAAAAGGAGCAGAAGGTGTGGATGGGGGGGGGGGGTTGAAGCGGACAAACTATAAGAAGCACTCTTGACACCATGAATTTATATCTCTTCAAGACTTTCGTTGAATTGCAGACTTTTGACTAGCAATGCTTGAGGTTTAAGGGAACTGCTCAACTACATCATTTCCCCTGGGTTTTATTTATGTATCCCGTTTTTGAGAATAAAAACTCGAATTTTCAGTGAAAAACTCGAAGAAAAACAATCATCGGTAGTACAAAAAATAATCGGATTAAAAAGATCAGCAGGACTAATATAATCTCTACAAACTTCGTTTACGAGTAACTAAAAATGACGGGGACGGTTTTCTGGAATGAGGGTGCTAAAAATCAATTGATCAATAAATGATATTTCATTAGAAACTCAGCGGCTTCTGATGTAAATAAACTGTTTGAAATTTTGGGAGTTAGCGCAAATATTTTTTGCATCTTCTCAAGTTTAGTAAAAGAGTAAAAAAAGAAAGCCATGGTTCCATAGTAAAATTTGATTTGATTTGCTATTAATTTATCCATCAAATTGAAGAATTAATTAAGTTCAATATTTTTCGAGAAATGAGACCCCAGTACTTGCTTGAAGGATTCAGATCACCCTGGACTTTTATTCCCAATCATTTGCACGTATATCTTTACACTTGATCTCTTAGTCGCAACATAAGGGTTGCCCAAGGGCAAATATTCCGCAGGGCATTTAAACAACCGTTCATTCAAATTACTTTAAAACTGTCATCAAAATATACATTTCCAAACAAAGATAGAAGCAAAACTTGCAATCTTCACTGTGCAACCTTCAGCTATGCCATTCATCTGAATACTGCCTACTAAAAATGGTTTACCAGAAGAGTACAAATCCTAGAGGAGAAACTTTGAAGAACAATTAGTAAATCTGGTTTATGAAGTTTTTATGACAATTTAGTCAAGATTTATAGCATGTTTACGACAAGTTTAAAGAGGCGTCAATATCGCCCAGATTTAGAAAGATATGCCCAAAGAACAATAACTTAAGATCTAATAAGGCTAGCCAGTGAAGATCGGAAGAAACGAGCCAGGAAAATCTTTGTTCTCGACTATTCTGATTTTATCTCAATTATTTTACAAACATAGTTGAAGAAATACACCAACGGGCATTAAACTTAAGTTTAAAATGCGCGTAAAATATTTCTGATTTTTTGGTTTAGAAAAATAGAAAGAAAACATAATACGCTCACTGACCATAATTACACCAAAAAATATTGTTATCCTGAGCACCAGAGATAAAGAATCATTACCTTAAGAACCTCTGCTTTACGTGACATAAATACAAAGAGAACAAAAGAAATTATGATTAATATTAATAAAAAATCATTTTTACATTTAAAAAGACTCCGTAATAAATCCATGGCATCACAAAATGCCAGTGACGTAAGTCCCTCAAAAAGGAAAAAAAAGTTCAAGCTAGTAAAAAGAGCAAAAGAGCAACAGACTGCCTAAAGCCTGGTTGCCTTGAAACATATGAGCTTTGCTTTTTCTCAGGTCCCACAGAAAACAAAAAGTGTGACCAATAAATACACCAATAGCTAGTGATCATATATCAACATTGTCCATTTAAAGTAGTGTAATTATCTACATAAATACGGTTGGCCCATTTCTTGTGCTAATTGAGGTGATAAATTGTTGAAAAATTATCGTGAAAACCTCTTGAAAAGAGATCAGAAGTCAGAAGTAGTAATTTAAGCTGGGTCTTCGAAATATGCTAACCCAGATGTAAATTTTTAAATGCTTAATACAAAAGAATGATTCGAATCAGATAATTAGCAAAGAAAAACAGAGTGTAAGGATGTCAGAAATAAAAAAAAACGAAAATTGATTTTTCATGGACAAACAATTTTGAACACATATAAGCCCGTGTCTCTTGAAATATCCCCAATATTAGCAAGAACACCTTTGGAGTTCTGGCTAATTGCTCGCAAACGACTGGCGAGCTGTGGTTTAGGGATGGTAACTTTAGCTTAATTGAGTGGGGGCGTGTGACGTGCATGAGAACTTAAAGCCCTGCATTCATCTTCTGTTCATCCCGTTTTTCACGAGGAAAAGTCGAAAGCGTCGGACGAAAAAATGCTCAAGCAAAAAACTGCCTCAAAAAGAGTGCAGGACTAAGATAACTTCAACAAACTTTGTTTGAAAGCGCTCAATTAGGGATTTACTTAGTGTCGGCTTTTCAGACCACGCGAACTGATACTAACAACAGCAACATACTTCAGAAAAAAGCAGAGCTATACGAGTGACCCAGAAGTTCATACCCCCGAGAGAAAGAAATGACGTCAAGCACACGAATCTAGCTACCGAATGGTAGATATCATTGATAAATTTTGAGTTGTAATCATACTTTCTTGCAAGCAAAAATAATTGGATAATAAATAATTGAATAGAAAATAGCAAACAAAATTTACCAATCAAAACATAGCGGGTAGATTGCCGGAAAATAGCCGCCGTTGACGCGCTTGATGCACATCGGGATTGAAACAAAAAAAGAAAAAAAGGAGAAAAATTGGCCAAATTTTTTTCATTGTCAAAAAGTGTTCTAATTCGGCGTGCAGTTTCGGTTGGATTCTTAAAATATACTTAATTCAGCTCTAAACTGAAATCTAATAAGCCGAATACCAATGTCAGCTAGCAAACACTGTAATGAACTTTGGTCACCTAATTCTCAATGACTTAATGACGGGGCTTTATCGGTTTATCCCGTCTCTTTTGATTTTGCTCTTTTGACCTTGACTGTGTTAACTATCTTGCGTAATTCATTGAGTGAATGGATTTAAAAACAATTCAGTTGAAACATTGAGTGAGGTAAGTCAGAAGTCAAACGTGAAAGTCGTGACTTATGTAAAACGAAAAACGTGATCAAAAGGTAAAGCGAATTAAAAAAAGGAGAGCGCCTAAATAATAGCCGTTTGAGAGGCTGACGGCGGCTATTAATTATATAAATATAAAATCAAATTAACAAACATAATGAACAAACTTCGGGCGAATTACTCTCAAATGACTGGCGAGCGGTTGGCAGTCGCTTTCAGTGATACCCAACTGGGGCTTAGGAATGCTAGCATTAAGGGGTGGGGTCTCCAGGGGGGGGGGGTCAACCGTGCGGGGTTAGGGATGAAATGAGACGGAGGGAGGACAGTGGACGAGAGGGAGATGTTGGGAGTGATGGGCGAGGAGGGAGTCCAAATCGCAAGATGGAGGAGGGTAGATGGCCGAGTGGAATGGTGGAGGAGAGGGGGCGAGGTGCTGGCGGATTTGGGGAGGGGCTGACGGATGGAGGTAAAACTTTTAAGAACCGTTCCTCACGCGTACGATAATTTTATGTCTCCAACAATTTGGGTGAATCGCATACTTAGTGACTAGTAAAGCGTAAGGCTCTAGAAGAGCTTCTCAGCCACTAAATGACCTCCGGTCTTTTCCTGTTTATCCTGTTTTCGAGCAGTAAAAGTTTAAAGCGTGAGATGGAAAATAGATCAAACGAAAAATCGCAATTAAAAAAAACCACAGGACTAATATAATTGTACAAAAAGCAATTAATTAGCAATCTTTGTTTGGTAATTCATTGCAACTCGTTGTTAATTAATTACAATTCGCTGTTAATTACTGTTGTTTTAATGCAATTATAACAATTGTAGAAAATATAAAAATTTTCTAGAAAACAACAAGCTTATTTTTAAAATGAGGGCGAGGACTGGAGTTGGAGGGGGCTCAAACCCACCTAAATTTAAAACTTTTAGCGCCATCCAAGTTCTGTTTCCTCGCCGGATTTGGTGAAACGTACACTAAGAGCGTACGAAGGCTCTCAAAGAGCTAAAAGGAGATTTAATGCCCTAGCTTTTACCAGTTTATCCCGTTCTTTTAACGCGTTCAAATTGCTCAAGCAAGAGAAAGAACATTCTAGACCAAAGGTCAAGTGAAAATTTCGCAGAACGCAAAAAACAGTAATTAACCCTCTATAATAGTAATTGCTTCAAATTTTTCTCGAGAGCAATTCATGAAATTAGGGATAAAAGTCGGGGCGGGGGGGGGAGAGAAATACTGAATAAATGAGATCAAACGGTGATTTATACTTCATTATTTGCCGAAGAAAACCAATTTGCAATGGGGAGAAAAGTAGCAAAAACTTTGTCAAGTGAATCGCTTTCACCGCAACTAAAAATCCATTCCTTT
Organism: Convolutriloba macropyga; assembly: GCF_964194025.1. Lineage (NCBI taxonomy): Eukaryota > Metazoa > Xenacoelomorpha > Acoela > Convolutidae > Convolutriloba > Convolutriloba macropyga. Next base: position 10,985,380 of record NC_134471.1, on the reverse strand, counting down.
TCAGATAGGAAACATACTTTCGCTGTTATAGGTTGTAGAGGCTGCTACGCTGAGTGGGTCATAGTCGTACATGTTAAGACTGGCTTGTTGGCTTTTGCTACTGCTAATAGGAGGAGGGTATATGTTGTCCCTTCTAGCCCTGAGAAATATGACTGCTAAGAGGAACACTATGAACAGAATGACCAGGATCAGACCCACTACTGCCACTAGAAGTGTCGACATGCTGGCATTCACTGTCTCTGAAATCACAAAAATAATTCGAGTAATTCACTACTTTAAAATACTCCAAACATAGCCAGCTGCTCGCCAAAAAAATAGCTACAAAAAATTATTAAAAAATTATTAGCAATCAAAATCCTCATTGTTAATAATAATATTTCCAAAGTCAATAGCAGTTCCACTCCGGTACCGCTTTTGCAGCTATCAAAAATTGCTTTTTAGCAAATCTTTCAAAGTTAACTATTATAACTCTTTTTAAATTAGGCAAAAAAATCACTTCTTGTCAAATCTAGCTTCCCTAGTCAAACTCAAGTATAATTAATTCAAGATCTTAGCAGATAGCCTCTGTCTACGGTCAAGCTATAATAAGAATTGATACATACCTTTGTTGATGGAAATGTTTCTGGTGCTAATTTTGTAGAGTACAACCCCGTTGGCCTCCAAACTCACATCAGCTCTGTAAGTGGCTTCAACCGCTGGTACCTACAACCCATTCAGAAAATTGCACAATAATTAACCTATCTACTTTAAGAGTTATTGATGGATTTAAACCAGGTGAAACCAGGTATGCCGAGTGAAACTCCTGATAACAAGAATCGAAAAGCGGTAGCTATGTCCAATCTATTTATTATTGGATAAACTGTAGCGGAATTTTTGCTGGTACTCCAATGTTATCCCCCCCCCCTAAAAACCATGTAAAACTTAATTTAACATCACAATGAATTTCAAAAGCTACTGAAAGTGACCAACTTCTCCCAGGTTCCGTTCGTTTCATTGAGAGAGTTAATGTCGAGCTAGCTTGAATTCTTCAGTTACTCAAAATATCAAAATTCGAATTTCTCAAAGCTTAGAGAAAAGTTACGGCAAAGCTGAATTAGTACATATAAAAATGAGTTGTACCTTGAAGTCCACCTCAGTTTCGTCAGGTTGCAAAGTGGACATCCATATAGAATGTCCGTCTTTCATGATGTCCACTAAGTATCTGAATCGGATCTGGCTCATTGGTTGCTCCAAGGCTGCGGGGCGCTTCCAAGTTACCATCAATTTAGGCGAAGTATCGCGGGGGGTCCTTTCCACGTCAATTGTGAGGTCTTTGATCGAAACTAAAGCATGCAAATTAATTAATATTGTTTAGTTCCCTTAATAATTTACCGGTCTTTTTAAACTGGGCCGATCTGGAGCTGGAAAAAATGATGGTTGAGCCACATTTGAACAGTTTCAGTGTTGTAGTAAAACGTACATTAAGCCAACTTTGTTCTATCCATAGGTCAGAGTTAAATGAACACAAAATAGCTTGAACAAAACATCAGTTCAGATTTTCATGTATAGTTCTTTTCAAATTGCATTACTTTTCATTTCATGGAATCATAATTTTATCGGCTCTGAGAAAATTTTCCCCCAAAAACACTCAAATTGGACAAAACTAAACAACAGAAATCTACACTTACTATCCTCTCGAGTCGTGATTGTCATTTTCTCACACGCAAAATATCTCCAGTCCATTTTTCCTCCGTTCATATTCAGTTTGTCTCGTATCATTCCACTCGTTGTTCCATAGAGATCAGTTCCACCATACAAGAATTCATAGTAGCCCTTTCTGTTCGCCCAATCAATGTAACCAATTTGACTAGCCGGTGAATAGTCATAAGCTCTCGAATCACACACGAAAAGTGTCACTTCACTGTTTGCCTTCAAGTCATGGATAAACACATAAGGACGACTGTACGATAAAACATAGGAATTTTTTGGGCTTGCTCCGGGTTGAAATGGGTCTGTTTCGTAGACATATACCACGAAAGGGTTCTCATCGGACAGGAAACTTCTTGGGGCCGATATGTTAATCCACGTGTAGTCATTGTCGCCCACAATTACACCACTAAACAAAGATCATCCAATTAATGAAGAACGCTTAAAAATTGGGCAAAATGTTATTTTTGGAATTGTTACTCCCACATAGTATTAGAATTTTATCCAAAAATATTATTCGTTTCCAGGACAAATCACTGCGAAAATACCCAAATGGTAATATGAGCAAAAAAAATATTTTACCTATTTTTAAAATTATAAGACTATTTTGCACTAGTTCATTTGGTCATGTTGCACGACTATGGCCATGGTTCAGAGCCCGTGGTACTTGATAAGAACAAAAATGATCGTACTACTAACTGACAATTTTTGATTGGACTCTTGAATGAAAAGAACAACGGAAACTAATTAGTTACTATGTCATCGGGTATTCTGTTATATTGGGTATAATGAACTTGATTAAATTTTCATGTAATCAGATTAACAGTTTCTCAAAAATATTTCGTCAGATGCAATGCAAGCATTAGAAACCCAAGCTTTATCAAAGTGAAAAACATAACCCACTAACGTCGGAACAATTGCTCTCAAACGACCGGCGAGCGGCTGGCTTCGTCAGTAGCTAGCCACGGAGGGGGGGGGGGGGGGGGTGGGTGGTGCTCCGCGGGGCTGATAGGGAGCAACAGTGGTGTGGGGGGCAACAGCGCGGGGGGTTCTACAACCTCTAAGAACCGACTTTCACACCATATGTATACGTCTCCAAAACAGTTTCTGTGAATCGCATACTTGGAGACTAGTGAGCTAAAAGGCTCTAAGAGCACTTAATGCCCTCAGGGCGCTACCTGTTTATCCCATTTTTGAGGACGAAAAGTCAAATGGGTCAGACAACAAATCGGTTAAGCATAAAATCGCATTAAAAAGACCAACAGGACTAATTTAATTGCTACAAACTTCGTTTGAGAGCAATTAATTACTTAAAAAGTGCGTGTGCAATTTTAAAATGTCAAATCACTGCAGTGCCGGATTCTACAATGTCAGATGTTCCTGCATACAAAGCCAGATTTTAATTTTTCTGGCTATTTAGTTAGTGTTTCTCGGAAAACTTGCAAGTGTTCCGAGCAAGAGATTACATGACGCTTCAAAAAAACCAAAACTTTGGTTTGAAAATCTGGCTTCAAAAAATCCAAAAATCTGCCTTCGCGGTTCTAGATTAATATCAGATTTTTTCAGTGACTTCATCGGAGTCATGTAAAGTGTAGAGGTTGTTAACGTCAAGCTCTGAAGCTCAGCCCAGTTGATGCATAACTTTAAAATTTGACAGGGCGATAAAAATCATGTCAATTTTTTTTAAATAGAACCCCATTGCAATCGCATTATATATCTTACAAACTGCTTTGTTTGTGAGACTATTAATTATACCACTTGTTAATCGTCACTGTTGCTATATAAACAATTCGCACCATAAACTATAAAAGCACAAACCATAAACAGTATGAAATCGTGAAATGAACGGTTAAATAATGATATATTTAATACATGAGAAACATAACCGACTAACGTCGAACGAATTCGCTCGGCGAGCGGTTCGCTTCGTTAATAGTCAGCTTCAGCTTAGGGATGCTAGCACTAGGGGATGAGTGGAGTGGCGGAGAGTGATCAAGCTATGAGGTGGGAGGTTAGGGGGTAGGTTTGAGAGGGCTGGAAGAGTGGAGTTCAAATCGCAAATCGAGGAGGATGGACTTGAAGAGTGTTACGGTGGGAGTCACTGGGGGAAGTAAAAAACATTACATTGATAAAATTGATCAATGAATTGCTCAAAGATTAAGAGCCGCTCCTTGCACTATGAAATTGTCAAAAATTGTGAAAAACAGATTCAATCAATCGCATACTTAGAGACCAGTAAATCGTAAGGCTCTAAGAGCTGCTCAGCCACTGGGGCCTGCTCAACCACTTGAGCTGCTCAGCCACTTGAGCTAATCAGCCACTTGAGCTGCTTAGCCACTGGGCGCTACATGTTTATCCCATTTTCATGGACGAAAAGTCAAAGGGTCCAGACAAAAAAAACAATCAAGCAAAAAATGCCTTAAAACAGACCAAAGGACTAATGTAATTGCTACAAACTTCATTTGAATGCACTAATAATGTATAATGTAATGAATCTTGTTCATTTTACTTGCAGTATGCATAATCAAGAAACAGTTCTTACCACAAATTGAGATTTTTTCAGTGCTAAATGGAGTTCACAAGTCATTTTTATCATTGAGTTATGCAATTGTTGTAATACCAAGGAGAGTTGATCAAATGCAATTATTGATAAAATTGACATCAACTGAAAAGCTCCCAATTGAAGTCCAACATTTAATGAGTTGGGAGGGGTAAATTCCAAGATTATTGAGGTCAGCATAATTGAAGTCTATAACCAACAAATCAATTAATTCATCAGGAATACTATTTCTGTTTGCCACGTTTTATTCAATTTATGTTTGTGGAACTTCTTAATATACAGAGAAAGGAATTTTCCATAGACGAGTTCATGAAGAGCAGAAATTATAAAGAGTGAATTTGTTTTTACTCGACTTAAACTACAATATCCATCAGATAAAAAAATTTACCGTCAATAGTTCAATCAAACGGGATACTCAGTGAAATATAGTTGAGAAGTGAAGGGAGTCAAATTTTAAGAATAAGAACCGTCTATTACACCAGGAAATTGTCTCCTGGAAACAATTTCAGTGAATCTCATCCTTACAAGCTAGTCAGGCTTCTTCTGCTTATCCCCTTTTCCGAGGACAAAAAGTTACAAGGGTAAGACTAAAAAGAGGTCAAGCGAAAAGACCACAGGAGTAACAGCAACGCTTCTTATTAGTATGAAATAAGCTTCATCTGTTTCTTTTAGATTTTCATTCTTTCTAATTTGTAATTTAAAAGTCCACTTTACCAATTGAGTATTTTTATCACATATTTGTTGGCATGTTATCTGCAATTCTGGCAGAATTAAGTACAAATGCTGTGAAAAGTAAGAAAAAAATCAAGTCACACACAAATAACAAAAATTGAACAAACAAAATTTAAAATCAAACTTCTGAACTATAAACGCATTATGAACATCTAATAGACCCGAATAATTGCAAAAAGTTGCGTTTCAGAGCAATTAATCAGAACAAATTTGGTGACAATTTCTTCTTACTGTGAGAATTTTTGAAATGCAAAACAACTGAGAAGCATCAACTTGACTTCTACCATTAATATCATGTTATCGGCCATATATTTGTCACAGATTAAAAAACAAAACTATTACAAACATGACACACCATTAAGTAAACATTACACCAAAGAAACGTCTTAACTTTACGGTTAGCATTAGTTCGTTAATCTGGAACAAAGAAAAACAGTTTCATAAACTAATTTGGACTTGAAATGAATTAACTGATTGCCATTGAAATTGAAACTGAATGTGAAGTTGCATCAAAATATCATAAAATTGATTGAAAAATATCTCAGCTCAATGATACATTGAAAGCTTAATCAAAACACACAAAAACAATTATTCTCAAGTTTTGAACATGATTTACAACTAAGTTACTTGTACCACAGCAAAAAGTAAAATTTAAAAAGTCATTTCTTGAAAACCGTAATTTTAGCGTGAAACTTTAAAAAAGCACAGCTTTATGACTTGCTCCAAACCAAGTATATAAAACGCACAGCACGAGGCTTTAAAAAATCTCTAATTTTGATCTTAAATTGAATGAAAAGAACCCACTTCAGCTCAATAAGTTTTTGTTAACGATTCCTTCAGTAAAAATCACCCAGCAATGACATTATCAATTTTAATAATTTTCGCCAAATGACAATTTTGAACAAGTTTGAAAACACTCGTCAAAACGATTGGAATTCAGATGAGCAGTTTAAAACAAAACTCCCGTTGACCAGCTCGGTTTGAGTTTCGGTAAAATGATGCCGATAAAAAATGATAAACAGCTTGATTTAACTTACCATTAAAAATTAAAAACTCACACGAAATGATTATTGCCAAAATTAGAAAAAAAACTCAATTAGGCGAATCCTCTCAAGCAATATAATGATCAAATCAACTGAATCTTACACAATTTGTTACAAAAGCAGTAAATAGCATGTCTCTATCCTGCTATTATTCACTTTTTTTGCCAATGTTTGAAAAACTTTCGATCATTTTTACAGCTTTTCACAACTAAAACAAATGCTGTCATTGCAACACTGCTCATGTAAAAATGAGAATGTATGTTAACTACAAGATGTTCCCCCTAATAATCCCAGCCAAAATGAGCTAGCTCATAAGCTGATATGCTAATTACAGTTCACAATTTAGGGACACCTTTCAACACTATCAATCAACTCAATCAGACACAGTGCCTCGCGCTAACTTCCTCCTCGACCAGACTCTAATCACCATTCCTGTCACTGCCAAGGATTTGAATTCATCAAAACATAACTTTACGAGGGTTACGATGGGCGGGCGGAAAATATACGTGCCGGGCTTTTCAACACAATATGATTGAAACAGATCGAGATAACTCTTAAATTTTTACAATATTCAGGAGCAATGGGAATTGCTTGAAATGAGGAGGCTGTTAAAAAAGTTCTATATCCTTATGATGTGGATGTATTCAATACATCAAACAGAAAGTTGTTTACTGACGTGTTTGCGGGGGTGGGTGGGGTTGGAGGGTTTTTGATGGTACATCGCACCATAAAAGGTTAACTTTTATGAAAAGTTACTGACTCTCTGTATAATATTATTTATAGTGTCAATTTTGAACTATATATTAAATTTTTTTCTTTTAAATTAGCGCATTCATTTCCTTCTCTTTCTTCAATATTTGCTGTCGCATCAACTTTTTAATACTTTTTTCCCTGACGTCAAATCTTTCATTGAAGTCAATAGTGCTGACTATCTAGGTTCATTCTTCACTTGCCCCACGTTAGTCAGCCAGTCAGTAAGTTATTATTATTTATTATGACTAGAGCATAGTTATAAGAGCCACTGTTATTCACAGACAAGACAAGCGTGGTCCTTTGTTGATATGAGGCCCCTTTTTGCGGAAATGAGTCTATAAGGTCAAAGAATGTGAACAACACTTTCATCTACTTTCTTCCTCTTTCCCCTTTTCCATTCATGTAACTTTAATATCAATACTCAACACCTAGTCGCGCAGAAAAAATGAAAGTAGGCTGATAATATAAACGTGGGTTTAATAAAGAGGAAGAGCGCCCAAAAATAGAGCCCCAATATTTATGCAATACTCTTAAATTTGCCATAAATATCACGAAAATGTCAGTCTTATTTAATTATCTTTCCAAAAAGCTTTCTAGTTGTCCCCCAAACTAAAATCATAGCTAAGATCTTATCTGTGAAAATTGGAAAAAAAACTGTCAGAAAGAAAGGAAAGAATTTATATTTTTTAACACTTATAAAAAATGATACAAGACGGAGAGATAACGAGGTCGGTTGACCTTCTTTTTCAAACTGCCCTTTTCTTATATATCTCATAGTTTGTTCTAAATTTGCAAACAAGTAGTTTCAAACTGATTTCTCGGATCTTGAATATGAATATAAGAGGCGACCCCGGAAGAAAACAAGCAAGAATAGAAGCGAATGCGGGGAACCAATCAAAGAATTCCGGACAGAATCAGTTTCCAGCCCCACGCATAGGAGGGAATTATTTATAGTAGATTGGTATCGAAATACAATAACATATGCTCAATTAACAAATCAAGACTAAAGTCTCTTATCAGAGACCAGTGTTCGTTCATAAGTTTTGCCTAAACCAGAAGAGAATTTCTTGCGCCAATTACCAAAAAATAGAACTGACCGATAAAATTCTCAAAATAGCGTCCAAAATTAAAGACACCGTAAGAAGGGCGTTGCGTAAAACATTTTTGTGCTAATTTAGAGACCTTACTATGGAACGGACATTTCACACTTAGTTTATTGTCAAATCAACCATCTGCAATGATAACTTCGATTGCGCCTGAAGATCAAATACCGTTAACGTATCCTGACGCCACTCTAGAAATTGACGACGATCCTTGTACCTATCTTAAAACGGTCCAATATCCTGAACTAAATAGCCATTATAGAAAAAAAAACAATTTACTAGTCGTAAAAAGAAATCAAAATATGGTTTGAAAGAACGTATGAAAATCGAAAACATTCAGGCAAATATTTTCGTCCGTTAAGACCACTACAATAGCACTAAAAGTTCTCAAATGAATCTGGAATTAGGCTCACATGACCGTCACATTGCCTGTTAAAAGCCACAAAAGAGACTGCTGCCATTAAATGGAGACCACAGGTCAAAAGAATGGGAAAATGGGTTTTCATTTCCAATTTAAATCTCATTTTCAATTGAAGTTTTTATTAATAATTTTTAGTGAAAACGACAAATGAAAATCCGGCAATTTTTAGCGCCTTTTTTGATCTTCAATTACAGCTTGTACGTTCAATAAAAAATCACTGAGTGAGTGCAACAATCATTTTTTGAGAGGAATAGAACATCAAGTGACTTTTCACACAAAGACTCATGCTAATAGAAAAACACATTTCAGTCGAAAAAGATCATTGAAAAATGACGGTCCAAAATTTAAAGTTTTTTAGGGATTTCATAGACGAATTAAACGGGGTCAGAGCAAAATTTTAAGATCACTGATTATTTAAATTTCACTCCAAGAACAGTGTCAAAATCACTGTCGACTTAAATTTCACTCAAAGAACCTAAATTTTTTTGCTGTGGAGCAAATCATGCACAGTCAAAATCCTTTGTTTCGTCTGCAATTCCAACGCGTGAATTGACTCAATACTTTAACATAACCAACTAAAGTCGGGCGAATTGCTCAAAAACGCCCACCGAGCAGTTGGCTTCGGTAGTAGCCAGCTGGGGCCCGGGGATTCTAGCATTAGTCGATTAGGATTAGAACGCTTAAGATTAGAAACCGCTTTCACACCATGGAAATGTCTTTGTTAGAAAGCAATTAAAAAACAATTACGGCACTAACCAAAACAAACAAAAGTGTTTCTCCAAAAAAGATATTTTGCAAACTGCTCTTGAACATACTATTGTTCTTCGTTTTCACAGTATACATACAGGGGACAACAAAATGAAAGATGGAAAATAAAGCTGAAAATAAAGCATACAATTGTGTAAAACTAAACCACATAAATTAGTGAAAAAAACTGCTGTTTGACAATATCTCGTGATCAGGTAAAAGCAAAGTGAGGACGTCCTTTAGCAGAAGTTAACAAAATTGTGACTAAAACCGTCAGGAAACAGAAAAACACAATCGACTCAAGTAAACGTCGGGTTAAATTGCTCTCAAAAGACTGGTGAGCGGTTGGCTTAGTTTGTACCCTGCTGCGGCTTAGGGAGGCTATCTTAAGCTAAATTAAACGGGTGGTGGAAGGTAGAAAGAGGGTGAGCAGTTCGGTGATCGAGCAGGTGGAATGAGATGGACGGGGTTGACATGAGTTACAGGGGGCAGGGGCAGTTTGGGGGGGGGGGGGGGTGAAAATCTTCGAATTTGTCTCCTCGACAGTTTCAGTTAATCGCATTCTTAGAGACTAGTAGAGTCTAACGCTATAAGAGAACTGCTAAGCGACTTAACGCCTTCCACTCGTTGCCTCTTTATCCCATTATTGAGAACACAGTCAAATAGTTAGGCAAAAAAATCTATAGACAAAAATCGGTAGCATGAGAAATTGTAAAATCATAGCTGGCAGTTTGCCAACAAATAGCCGCAATAGCTTCGTAGATCTGCAGTGTCAAAAACAGTAAAAAAGACAGACCAAAAAACTCTTTTTCATTGAAGGATAATATGTGGTATTTTGATTAAAAATCTGTATAAGTTTTTGCTGCCTCTATTAGGTGCTCTCAAATACCCTTCAATTAGAGTGACACACATCCATTTGACCTTATCTCTTTGATTAAAGTAAATAAAAGTCAATTTCAATGTGAGAACGTCATTTTTGAGAGCGAGGTAAGTCAAAAGTGACCAAAAAATAATCACGCGAATGAACAAAAAACTCGCTCCACTAAGAGCGAAAAATGACGTCACGCACGCACTTCAGTTGAAATTGCATGAACGAGTGAACAAAAAGCAGATTTGAAGTTGTTGTGACGTCATATGGTCGTAACAAAAATCTTGACGACGAAATAAAAAAAAACCAAGAGAAGGCCAATAATAGACCCAGCTATTAAAAACATAACCGGATAAAACATATGTTTTCCATTTATGTTTTCCTTTAAAAACATAAATGGAAAACAACCGACTAACGTCGGGCGCAGTGCTCTCAAACAACTGGCGAGCGGTTGGCTTCAGCAGCAGCCAGCTGTAGCTTACGGATGGTAACATTAGGGGGTGAGCGGAGTGGGGGGGGGTCAAGAGTTAGGTAAGGGGGGTCAACAATGGGGGGGTCCTACGTAGATCCTAGATAAATTAATCCACTGCATTTTGGATTAATACTACAAAACCTGCTCATTGACATATCAGCCCCTTTACTTACGTTGCCCCTTTATGTATTTTAACGTCAAATCTTCTAAACCGCGGTTGACTTCTATTATTTGTTGATGAAACTGAGACTTTTAAGTGCATCTTGAGACTGTTTATTGTCATTATTAAATTATTACTCTATCAACTAACATTCTAGAGCATAAATCATTTCACATTAAAATTTTAGACGCATTAATCACTCAAAATTTACTCTATGAAGTTAAGTTTTGTCTAACTAGAAAATTAAATGTGACAGTTTTGAAGCGGATTCTTGCTCAACATAACCATCTACACGTAGAACAGCAATCGCAGCTTTACATTAAAAGCATTAAAAAACTATTTTGTCAACCACAAGAACGCAAACTTTGATCATAAGAAAACCTTACTAATTTGCTTAAATTACGGTTCCAAAAATGTACGTTAAGAGAGTACTTCAAAATAATGATCCTGAATTCGACAGTAAAGTCAGCTCCGAGATTTAATTATCTTGAAGCAGGTATTTATAACAGCTCCAAGACCATTATTAATCAGACATTTACAACTCTCTCGCTTAAGTCTCTCGGAATTTTAGATGATAGGTTTCATATCGAGTATAACTTTGATTTTTTTTCTGGTTAAACTGTCCCGATTGTCAGATTCCGGATTCTTACCATTATTGTTCCACCCAAAAACAGTATGCGCCCCTGTTCTACAATTTGCCATTACCAAGTGAACCATCATGAGTTTTCATAGCACGTAAAATTTAGGGTTTCTATTATGCACTACAGGGAGAGGGGTGGGGGGGGGGGGGGCAAATTATCATCTGGCATTTTAAGCTTACTCTGGTTTGTCGGGTGAGAAACAGGGTCCGTTCGGGTTGTCCTTCAGTCTGAATTTGCCATATTCACACGCACACGACTCTTTCCGAGATCCCTTACTGTAAGACCCCTCTGGACAAAAGCCACAGTATTGGTTAGATGGCGCCGCCTTGAATGTGTTATCTTTGCACACTAGAACAAATTACAAATTTATTATTTAAAAATATTTGATGAATATTTAAAGAATCTTCGCACTTCTTTTAAACGACCTAAAAGGCCATAATTGCGATACATATGTACTTTTAAAAAATCAACGCTAACCATTATTTGGACAGTTTAATATCAAATACTTATCAATTAAACCAAAATTTTGGAGCAGAAAAAATTGAATAAAAATGGACAAAACCATCTATTTTTAATCTGGATATACTTGGATCGGTTTGAAGTCCAAGTGTATCCTGCTTGTAATAACCAGAAAAATTCATTTTGAGCATGTTGTACAACGACATGTTAATACGGGGCGTTTCCCTATCCAATTGAAAACAGGCAGTTACTGTCTTGTAAAAATAAACAGACGTACATTTTAGCTGGCAACTTATACGGTAGAATTACACGGTAATCAATATTCCTACTGTTTTCACAATTAAAAATACATGATTTTAAAAGCTAAACAATGAAAACTGTATCCCAATACTTAAATTCTTTACCAGCTGTAAACACATTTTCACAAATCAAATGTTTACTTTAATGACAAATATAAACCATCTGAACCAAAACAGGTAAAATTTGTTTTTCTAGCTAGAATGGGCGGTTTTATCATAAGCTGCCCATAAGAACGGCGGTCAAAAGCTTTAAACTACAAAGCGTTTACAAATTTCAGCAAACAGGGTAAAAATTAACAAAACGCCTTTATCATTTACAGACTAGGATCTTTACAATTACAAAATTATTCCACGGCCAACTAATTTCGGGTTCTGTACTATAAAACACGTAAAAAAGGGGACACTAAGAACGTAGGAATTGTCAAATTCAATTAGCAATTACGTCAACATCTTTCTCACGCTTGATTAAGGGAGACACTTTCAAAAGCAATTTCAGTTCCCGTGACCCTCGTTTTTCAATTGCGACTATTTTAACGTTTCTCACTTGAATTTTTAGGTTTGAGTGAAATACTGTTTCGACTGTTCTTGCAAAGACGTCGCTTTCACTATCAGAAGCAACAAACGGTACAATTAAATGTTCAATTCTCAAACAAATCGAATCTGTTATTTCACCTCAATTTCTACCTGCCAGTTCAACTCTTGTATGGAATTTCAGGACTCAGATTTCAACTCTAATTCTAGCAGTAACAATTAATACATAATATAAAAGTGTGTAAAAATGGCAGTTACAGGTGCTTTTATACTAGGAATTAGAACTACTGATGAACTTAAACCGTAACAAAATGGTTCAATTTACAAATCGGTTGCTTTGTCATTTGAACAACCAACCACTCCCATGGGAGGGACCCCAATAGGGCAGATAGCTATCAAGGCGCTTACAACAACAACACGCTCAATTGAGAAACCAAGCATGCAAAACATTTTTATGCTTGTCACTGTTATCAGATTTAACCCCAAACCATAAACATACACCATTAGCAACCAACTGTAAAGTAACCCCCTTCGAGAAATAGAGCAAAACCCCAAAACAACGCCCGATGATTATCACCGATTATCACATGCGTGAAAAATGCCCTAATAGAAAGTTTTGTTTATTTTTCCATCAGTTATGGTCTCACAATTTCTGAAATGGGCGACCCTCCCATGGGAGGGATATCTTAAGGGTAGTTAAGTATCAAGTTAACTTTTGTTATGACAGAAATCGTTTGTAAACGATGCATGCAAATCAATTTTATGCCTTGTCAACGACGTCAATCTTCAAACAACCAAAACCACAAAATAAAGCTTTGAAATGTCGATGGCACCACCTTCAAGAGTTAAAGAAGCAGAAAAATTCCCAAAAACAAAGCCTTAAAATCAACTGATGCATATCAGATCGCCTCCTAAGTTTATTGTCTTAGCGGGGTACAGAATGGTAATGTCCAGAGGATCTGTCCCTGAGATAAAATTTATTGAAAATATACGTAGAGCCAACAGAGGCAATTCCAGTCGAGGATTATGTGGTAGCGAAAACAATTTAAGCACAAATAATTTTCTTATTTCAAAGTTAAAAATGCGGTTCATGATTTTTAGTCTAAATTCGTATAATTTCGTATAACAAGGGAAAATGCACAAGTCCGTTAGAAACGGATGACCGAAAAACTGTTTCCAAAAAAATCTTACGTTCGGCAAAGCTTCAGCCTCCATGTTTTTCTCTTTTAAACCTGAAATTTCAGTTGCCATCAACTGAACCGCACTGAAAGTAAAAAATCACATCGATAGAATTTGAAATATGTGCACCTCAAGTTGAGACAAAATTGATTACTGTTTATCAATACTTTCGAACAAATGTATTGAGTTCAGACCCGCTGAAGCCGAATTTTATAGAAAAATCTTACTAATTGCTGTACTAATTAGTATTACTGCTTAAGAAGTGATGATTAAGAAAATCTATAGCATTCATTTTTTCCAAAACTGAAATTTTTGAGAAAATATTTTTCTCAGATATGCATAATTGTGTAGAGCGATAAACCTGTCTGCAAAATGCAGAAAAATAATCAATTACCGGTTTTGGTCTCAGTTTGAAACAGAAATTTGGATCATGGGCTAAATGAGGTACTGTTAGAAGTTGAAATTAGATTAGGGAACTGTTATAGAGCTCCATTTATTCTGACATTTGGCATGGGAGCTTTGGGATTTGAGAGACGGGAAAATATCTAAGGGGGAACTCTAATTCAATAATTAGAATTCTTTGTTCGCTACACTTAATGTAAAACTGTGAATTGCTATTGAGACGATCTCTCTTTAAAAGGGAGCACAATTGAATACTGATTGTCCCAAAGTGAAGATGAACTCTTAACAAAAATTAGTTAACTCCAATTATTAACCAGGACAGACCAGGTCTGCTTTTCCCTCAAAGTCTTTTTACATTTTATAACGACTGTGATAAACAAAAAAAATCAGTGTTTTTTTGAAAACATATGTAACGCCTGACTTAACATTGGTCATAAAATTGATTAAAAACTATTATAAGTTAATTAAAACACATTAATTAGAGATAACTATGATGTACGGGGTGTGGTTATTGTAATGATGATGACATCAACAGTTGCAAATATGTTCGATGCCATTTTTTCCGATCCAACTCTCATTCTGAAAAAAATGACTGACATATTTTAAAAATCATCCTGCGGTTTTTTTTTACTAAACATTTTGTTTCATTTTAACATAGCCAAAAAAAATTAAGCCATTAAGCCAACTAGATCACAACTGAGAAAAAAGAAGCTCACTATTTCTATTTAGAAAAGCAAGATACTCGATCAAGAAATTCTGATATACATTTCAGTATTTCTATGTTGAACCATAATTCCTACAAAATAACCATAAATTTTTATCAAATTACACATATAATATTTCGCAGTTCTATTTCACGAAGTGAACATAAATAAATCAAGCCAAACATCAAATGACCAATATAACCCTAATTAATTCAGGTGTAAAACATTAAAATAAAACACTTAGGCAAAATTAAATTTTGATACAATTCCTTTTAATAAGAGGACACAAATCTTTCAAATGAAAGGCAAAACCAGACATCTCCTCTAGACTCTGTGTCTTTTAACTGACATCAAGAATTAACACCACGGGCCACAGTTTCATATGCCCCTACCCCCCATTTCTCTTTGAGTAAACCAGAAAGTAAACTGAAGCAAGTTAGTGAAAAACCAGTTGACAATTAACTTTATGACCCGAAGGTTTATTTATCAAACAGTTCAGCCAAATTTCATTGTGCATAAACGCACCTCGCCACTAATTCACCTATATTTCTCCAGGACAAATGAGTTTTGAAACCCTTTCCTTTTTCCATTCACCAGTCTAAAGCCGTCTATAATTGACAATTTGCCCACTTGTATGATTATAAGAATAGTGGCTAACCCCATCTCTTATTGGGCTATACAATTTCATTCACGATGCAAAAAAATGCATTCTCTTATTTAACATACAGCTTAAGAATACCAAAATCTTCACTAACGACAGTGGAGGCTGTTGGGCAAACAAAACCCAAATGTTAAACTCGGAACATAGTTCCATGCATAAATTGACACAAGATACCCCAAATATAATTTGCAAATTGATTGACGTTGATAAGAACCCTTACACGTATCACCTTCCGAAAAAAAATGAAAGCTGAATCGTTGCAAATGCTAAGTGGTTCTAATTTAATCGTAGCACGAGAACTAATTTTAATATTTGCCTCACTTTTGAAAATCCTCAGCTTAGCTGTTATGATTCATACGTCATTCTTAAGCAGAGCTTTTTTACCCAATGCATTTTTTCATACATTTATTTAGTATTGATAAATGAGTTCAACAGCACTATTTCAGTACAGCAAACAATTCTGGTAACAATCGACTGACAAAGCCAACGTCGCAACACATACACACAGAGCTTAAATTATTTTTTAATAACTTGTTATTCCCAAAAATAAGGAATTTAAACAAGACTAGATTTAGGTCTTTAAATGATATTTCAGCTAGCTGTTTATTTGTGAAGCCACTCAGCGTATTTATTCAAGTAAAAACATTCACTTCAGCTATGGTAATTGAAATATTGAAGACTTATCCGCGATTTAATTATTATATGAATAGCCTTCTTAATCCCCTATAATTCCACCACCAAATCATGGAAAAACAAGCCACTATTTAAAGCATTATGGACATGAAAACGAGTGCACGCCAATAAATCAAATTTAAATGACCTTATATATAAGTGTATGGTCACATAAAACGACGCGTTTCTTGGCAATGATCCAAATATTTTGAAAATACCTTTTTTGATAAGATAAGACTTGCCAGCTTACAAAACCGCCTATCAAGAGCGTAGATACTCGCCGGGCTTAATTCTAAATCGATCACACTGAAAACACCTTTCACACTCAAATCCGGTCCCCAGCTAAGAATCATAACAAATATGGCGACTTAGTTTATTATTGTTAACTAAATCCATAACTATAAACTCATATAGCCTGATTAAACTGTTTTCTATAGAAGCTAGAAGGCCTTAAAAGTCGTAAAATTTTACGACTGATTATGAAAAATTGAAACTATGCCAGTGTTTACAAAAAACAAGAATCGGTTTAATTAACACTGAATTAATTAGAAAACTCGAGAAATGTTTGTTCGAATCCATATAAGTTAAGTTGTCAACCAGTTATTTGGGTCAAGGCTAACTGAAAACAATTTTAACAAGTGTCTGGAAAACTACAAAGATATTGATCATAGCAGACAACTCGCTAACGTTAATTTCGTTGAATTCTCAATTAACGTGCGTCGTCGATCAAATGAAACTTCTGATAATTAAATGACAATAAATCCAGCAATTTTATATACATACCATAAAATACTAATATAACTCTAGCAATAAATATAAAAATCATATTAAATTTGCCCCTAACTAATTTTCTGCCCTTCATTGTCAAGGACTAGCCAACAAAACAAAAACTTGAATTGATAATGTACGTTTGCATATTATGTTCGACCTACTCTGGTTAAATGAAATATGTACAAGTTCACAGGCACCCAGTCATGTAGAAGGTAGAAACCAAAAATTTGATCAAACTTTTTACCTATAATGTTTTTTCCTAATGTAGAATCAACACTCTTTCTTAACCAAAACCGCCACATGACAAATGGTGAAAGCAATTTGAAACAGATAAAACAGACTGGACGGTTAACTGAAGGGAAAACTATGCTCGAACCATCGCTGGAAAATAAACGCGTTTGATTTTCATAAACCCCATTGAGGTTGAAACACGCAGACAGAACACAGCTGTCACATTGCTAGAAAACAGCCGTAATAGCTTTGTAGATCTGCAGTCTCAAAAAGATAGTAAAAGAAACAGGCCAAAAAAGAAATTTCTTTTACTAAATGCTGAAATTTTGTATTTAGAGTATGAATCTGTATAACTTACTGCTGCGTCAATTAAAGGCTCTCAGACAACCTTCAAACAGAGTCACACACACTCCCTTGACTTTATTTCTTTGAATCAAAGTAAAGAAAAGTCAATTTCAAAGAGGGAAAGTCATTTTTGAGAGTGAGGTAAGTCAAGTGTGACCAAATTTAATCACGCAGTTGAAACGAAAAATTTGCTCCACTAAGAGCTAAAATTGACGTCACGCACGCAAATCAGTTGGAATTCCGTGAACGAATGAACAAAATGCAGATTTGAAGTGCTTGTGAAGTCATATGGTCGTAACAAAAATCCTGGCGACGAAAAAAAACCAAGAGAAGGTCAATAATAGCGCCCGCTAACGCTGTGCGGCTATTGAAAAAAAAATTTCTAACAAAAAATTCACACATAACGTTTTATTTTGATCTGATTATGTGGTTAAATTTAGTCCTTTTTCTTTGCGAGGGGATAATAGGGGACTACAACTAATGCCAATTAGCATTAGAACTACCAACTACGGCTAATTAAAACACAAACCAACAAATATCGGACAAATTGCTCTCAAACGAGAAGCAGGGCAATTTGAATCATATGAGGATGTAATCTTATTTTCATGGGTGCAAACAATTCCTACTAAGGATGGATTCGAACCACCGAACTCTGCAGTAATAGCTTTAAATATTAACCACTCGACTACCAGGGTATTGAGGCTAGCAGCAGACTTAATTTGTAGAAAAAGATCGCGCAAATCAAGCAAAATCAAGAAATCAAGCGTGAAAAAATCAACCGACGATTGAAATTGAAAAAATGTTTCTGAATAAACCGCCCAGAAAAAATTTTGCTAGAAGATTACAATAATTGCTCCAAACTTCGTTCGAGAACAATTAAACAAAATTAAGTAGCAAGCATCCGAAGCTGGTATTTATGGGATTATTTTGTTTCTCATCCACTTTTTGATGTTGACTCTGTCCAACTGAAATTGTTTTACAGAACAACTGATGTTCAAAAGAACTTGGAGTATGGGCAAAGAATAAAAACAAGAATAAAAACATGCACTGTCCGTTATTACCAAAACAAATGCTATTCACTTCAAACTACGAGTGAAAAGCATGGTTTCATCTCGACATCGAGTCTGCCGAATTAAAACATAGCTGGCAGATTGCCAGAAAATAGCCGCAATAGCTTCGTAATCTGCAGTCCCAAAAAACTGTAAAAAAGACAGACCAAAAAATTCGTCTTTTCGTTGAAGGCTTATATGTTACATTTTGATTTAAACTATGTATAAAATGTTGCTGCCTCTATTAGCTGCTCTCTCATAACCTTCATTTAGAGTGACACACGCCCATTTGACCTTATCTCTTGAATTAATGTAAATAAAAGTCAATTTCAAAGTGAGGAATTCATTTTTGACCAAAAATTTAATCACGGAAATGAACAAAAAAACTGGTTCCACTTGAATTACTGTACCTGAACAGCAGATCAGTTGAAAAATGCCAGACAAAACACAGACAAAGTCATCTAAAAAATTGAGAATCAAACAAATTAAACAAAAATGTAACCATTGCTAAAACTCTTGCAGCTTTTACTCCTAAGGCAAAATGTGATCCCTTTAAACATACATGTTTCAAAAATTTGTTCAAAACCAGTCTTTGTTCCTAAAATTGGACTGGTATTATATCTGCAAGGCCTGAAAAAATTCATTGGCCCTTGAAGATTGATTAACCCGAAAATGACCCAAAACATTTTCTTTAAAAAATGAAATCAATTGCAAATTTTAATAAAATGTTGCTAAAAATTGTGATTTTAATGTCTTAAGAATCATTTCTGTGTCTCTAGAGGCTATCCAGTAACCCAATTCAAAGCCTTAAATAATTAATTGGTTCAAAGATTGATAGGCAAAATTTTTTTTAAGTTTCAAAAAACAGAAATTCGTTATTTCAAAATGTTGAAAACCATTCAATTGCCCCATAGCAACTATTTAATAACAAACTATCAAACCCTGTATGAGGTTATTTGGCTAATTAGACAAGAAAATTGAATAAAAGACAAATATTTTAAAATAAAAATTGCTAATTTTATCAGAAAATTTTTAAAATTCGAAAGGTTAAATTGTCGAAAACAAATCCATTGAAACTAACAACCATACAGCAACCTTTTCGCAGATCGTGGAATAGGTTTCCTGGCACTTGAGAGTGGAAAAAAATTAAAAATTGACAAGAAATTTAGGAAACCTTAAAAAAATTGCAGATTTTATAAAAAAAAAAAATGCTAAAATTCGAGACATTAGAAATGTTGAAAACCAATCGATTGTTTCTAGAAACAACACAGTGCCCTATTATCGAACCATGAAGGAGAATCCCTGGCCCCTGAAGCTGGAACAACTCAAAAAATGACAAAAATTTTCAAAAAGCTTGGAAACAAATTGCAAAATTAGTATCATTTTGCGTGCTTTTGTTTGTAGTACCAAAACATATAGCTCATAAAATGGTCATAACGAGTAATTTTGTCTTTAAAAAGGCCTTCATCAATTTTTGAAAGCTTCAACATCACAGTAATCAAACAAAAAAAAACAAAAAAAATCGCAAAAAAAAAACATGAAAAATTGCACCTTTTTGAGCCCAAAAACTCCTAAAAATGACCTTTTAACCTCAAATTGAAGCCATCCCAGCAGCTGCACCACTCTAAGCAATTGAAGGACTAGTAACGTTCACTTTGGACTTCCAATGAAACTTAATGCTTGGGCTTTAACTGTTTATCCCGTTTTGAAAGATCAAAGTCATTGAAAAATGTGGGAACACATCCTAAAAAAACAGCGCCCCAATACAATTCAAATTCTTTGAATTGTAAAAAAACCAAGAGAAGGCCAATAATAGCCCCAGTTATCGCTTTGTGGCTATTAAAAACGAGTAAGGAACTAACGGGTACAATTTGTGGGTTTTTCTATGTCATCGGGTTCGTAGCCAGCCTTGCACATGCAGAAGGGATCCTTGTGTGAGAAGGTGTATCCATTGTTAAAGTCAAAGCAGTAGGCTGCCGGTCTCACCCCTCTCTTAATTGGTACTGAGTTGTCTATACACTCTCCGTACACTTCGGTTCGTTCCTCACTGCGGCACAAAAACCAGATTGACTCATGAAATTTTGAAATCGAAACTCGGAAGACTGAAACCTTGGAAAATGTAGAGAAATAAATTCCTAAAATTTTTTCTGAAGTGTACTTTTAATGACAATGATTCCGTATATAGTCAAAAATTAGTTTTCATTACAAATCAGATTGTTCAGAATATCTCTACTTCGTCTAACCATTACAATAAGTGTGCCATCGGGTTGTTGGCTTGTATTCATTTTTTGTTTGTTGACCCGTTTAAGGGATTCAAAATTAAAAATCTGACAATTTATTGAAAATGGAGCCAACCTCTGTTTCCGTTCACACCCCTCTGCAAATTTGGACAGTCTGTGGGCTGCACTAGGACACGTTGTGGAAGTCATGGATATATCATAGACATCTGGATCTATGTTCGAACTAAGAAACTCCCACGTCCCACACATTCGCTCTGCTTTGATAGCCAGCCTGAATGCTTGTGTAGTACTCAGGGGAATTTTTCCGAACGGAACTGAATATGAGGCGTTTTTAACTGCTTTTACGTCAAAGTTCTGATTGATTTTATCAGGATTCAGACTGCCGTAATCATTATTGTGCACAGGAACGATGCCCAGGTAAAATTTGGTTATTCCAGGTTGATTATCCTCTTCTTCGTAGCTAAAGACGCACACGATACAAAAATTTTGTGAAGTGAATTTTAAAGCCAGTTTTTAAATGTTATAATTGCTAAAGTAATTGTTGCAAATAATTCAAACAACCAAAATAATCGGTTCGTTTAATTTGCCTTTCTT
This sequence comes from Convolutriloba macropyga, assembly GCF_964194025.1. Taxonomy (NCBI): domain Eukaryota; kingdom Metazoa; phylum Xenacoelomorpha; order Acoela; family Convolutidae; genus Convolutriloba; species Convolutriloba macropyga. The sequence continues at coordinate 10,964,057 of NC_134471.1, read as the reverse complement.
TGGTTTTAAATGATGAAATTGAGCTATTTTGCCTGTTTTTCTTGGCGAGTTTTCTTTCCACTCGAAAAGCTCTCATTTGCATGTAACGCTACTAAAATTTTATTAAGAAAATTTTTGAATCTTAAGAGATTTTGCTTGTTGGGAGCTTGAAACTACTCATGTCATTAAAAATTAAGAAGAGCCCGGTTGCTTTAACTATCACTGACTTTTCGCAAAGAGTAGTCTAGCAGGTATAAAAATTAAATATTCATCACCTATCCTCTTTGCTGAGTAGATTAGTGCTCTTAAATAACAGGTGATTTGATGGGAAGTTATTTATTACATGGATATTTTTCAGCCCTTCTTTTTCAATAGCAAAACATAAATTTTCGGACTTCAAGCCGCCTTCATAAATATTATGATAGGTGCCATAAAAATTAATCGCAATTCAAAGCATAATTATTTGCTTTTGTTTTCGACTATACACTTCACGTGATTTGAACAAATAAGACAAACAATAATATAACACCCAAGGAAGGGCCCTCAGCCTATCCTGAAAATTAACAGTTTTTCGTCATTGGGTCTGGTTTAGATCAAAATATGAAAAACTATTCGTACTCTTTGATTTTGTTTCAAATTAAACTGAAAACTTCAGTCGACCTGCAAATTTGAGCGAAGTTGTCAAAAATGTGCCTCAAATATGTCGCCATAATATTTTGGACAAGCTATTATGATAACGGTCTATAATTCCTCTCAATTTGTTTAATATAATGTCTTTGTAACAAAATTAAAAGCCATATTAGTTATGGCAAAGCTTATGGTTTAACAACTTAGCGGTTATTTACATGTTTATGTTTGAGCGAGTTCTAAAACACTATAGTGATAAAATTTCAATCATTACAAATCAACAGGCAAAAGATTATCAGATTAAAACAAGACTCAAAGTTTGTGAACCCAGCCGATAATAGAAAAATGGACAGAAACGTTGGAATCGTCAAGTTGCGAGTTATTAGTTCTCACTATGGTTCCCCAATTTTATGGAGCGAACCTAAAGAGAGTGATTTACATGACACGTTGCAAATAAATGTCAATAGACGACTACCAGCCGGGAAACCGCGTTCAGATCAGAGTTTAAGTTAAGGTCGCAAAATCGTGGAAACGTAGCTAAACTGTGCTAAGAAAACCCCCATTGAATCGAATTTGTATTTAAAATTAGATTCGTCCTTAAGTCCTTTTGAAACCGTGAGCCATGGCCATGAATATTACAGGTGAATGCTAATTGAAATTCGAATTCAATTTCCACACAGATTAATATCACACGAAGCAACAAAAGCGGTCAAATTTTGTTTCAAGTGAAACCTAATTTATCAAGATTTCGTTGGCATTCGTTGCCGAAGTTTTGCAGATCCTAAAAGATTGGTCGCTAGGGCATGACTTTGTCGCGTAACATAAAACGTGCCGAAAACTTTAGTCAGCGCTTTGAAATTGAACCCGATAGAGGCAGGACGCCGTCTTGTTTACATGAAGAAATGTTAATGTTGCAGATATTTCAGATAAACATGCAGGTTTTCTGAGTGTGACAAAGTTAGAGCCCCTTGTGGATTGTTGAAAAGTGTTATAGGATAACCATCTAATAACGCATTTTTGATCTTTTGCTTTTCTATTTACTCGTTTCTGCTCCAGTTCAATCAAGAAACCGAGGGGGGGGGGGGGGGTTGTGTTATGTCTCATGTCTCACATAAGTCATGCAAAACATGCCAACTTTCTACTTTTGGGAGTGAAAAAAAATAGTTCGGCAAAAAGTTGCTTGTGACTCGAACCATAAGGCAAATTGTTCACGACCACTGAACACTCACTTGAAAAATCTCAGAGTAGGATAACCCTTCTTTTAAGATCAGAATATAAAATTCAAACAGGCACGTTCAAGTTTTAAAATGACGAAAGACCGTAGAGTCGGACATTAAAATGCCAGCAGTTCCGCCATAAACATTCGGCATGAACATTGAAATTTGCAAGTTGTGTGTCTTAAGAAAGGTTAAGTGACTCTGCAGAAGTCACTTCAAAATTCTGGTTTAACAACTCGATCTTCTACGCGGTTCTCGATAAACGCCAGAAGTTCTTAATGACTTCTAGCAGAGTCACGCAACCTGTACTTCTGCCACTAATGCAATAAAAAAAATTGTAGAAATAAAGGTTGAAGAGAACAATTTCTGACCTGTTGAGAAATATGTTGAGTTTTCCACAAATGTGGGGCTCAAACACCTTGGAGTAGACAAAGAAGTTGATGGAGGGATACCCCCCGCAGCCATCGGTGTCTCGGAACACCCGCTCTTCCAATTTTATGGGCTGAAATAACAAATAAACGACTTCTAAAATAAACACTCCTCGTGAAAAGTTCAATTTTTAAGGATGTTCACAAAATTTACATTGATTCGTTTGACTCCAAGCAGCTAATTCATCACCGTGTTATATATGTTGACATTTTTAGATCGTTTAGCAATTTTTAGCTCTCGAATAGAGCACAGATCACATTAATTGGAGATTTGGTATCAGTTCCAATGAGACCCATTTTTTCAAATTTTGCCTGCTTTCGAGTTACTTCCAGCCAAATTTGGATTAATCAGAAAAATTAGAAGTCTGAACTTTTGCTTTTCAAAAAAATTAACCCAAATTTTTATTTATTGGTTTAATTTCGAAACAGAAATCTTGAACTTCAAATTCAATTTCATCACATGCGTATTTTTCATAGCTAAGCCCATTATCTCACACTACTCATTTGCTAACTGGAAATCATAACCAACTCAGTTTTAACTAATCCGCATGTTAATCAAACCATAACTAAATATTTGACATGTTATCACAAAATGTCACCGTGTTTTATCATTTCAGTCTATCACAGTGTGTTAGCAATCAAAGTATTTGGGCATATCAGCGCATTTAAAACCCGTCTCTTTATTTTTGGCACAGGGTTGAACAAGTAAACTTCAAGTTTATTTAATTGCTAATCTCGAATGAAGCTTGTCTAAAACTAACTTTGACGTACATCAGGTTTCAATTTGTCCCCCGATGGCGGCATACCACGGCGCTTTAATTCTTTCCTTTAAAGCTACCTGGAGCCCATTAGGGTTCTTTCGATCCCCAATTAACAAATTCTCATGTTTTCAATTTTGGCGTATTATGTGCTGCTAAAAACCAACGCAAGCTTTCACTTTAGTTTAAGGTTCGGTCCCAACGGTTTAAACCCTTCTGTCTTTTGATTTTGCAAATCTGGAGTTCGGGATTTCTAAGCTTCCAAACTAGAAATACTCTAGGTGCACCCATCCGATGTAAACAAACTATTCTGAAAATTTTGACTCAACTTCAGACTACGTGTAAATAATTACCTACTTAATATGAAACCTAAACAGAGTATTAAAGCAATTAATATATTTGTACTTTTTGCGCTCCGAATCAACCATAATATTTTTCTCAAATGTTTTAAATACAAACAAATGCTTGTTTCAAAAGACATCAGAAAACTGGGACTACTTTTATATATAATTCTTGAAAATAGTTCAAATTTTAACGCAGAAAACAATTTAAAAAACGAAAGAACTCAAAAAAGAATAGGGTAATGCATTTTTTGCAATTTTCTCTTTCCTGGGAATTTCAGGTGCTTCACGTATTTCCTGACATCCAATATCACATGCATCCCTACAGTTATTTTGCGTACTTTAGTTGATGATTCTGAGGGGGGGGGGGGGAGGGGCTGTTTATCCATTTGTTTTTTTTTTGGAGGGGGGATATTCTTATTTAGAGTAAAATTTTTCTCTTTTTTTTCTCTTTGCATTCAACAAGTAGAAACTCCAATTTAAAAATAATTTACAAAGCAGAAATATCTTTATTGTAGAAAATTGTTCATTTGCATTTTTGTTTTAATTTAGCGCAACAAAATCAGATTTAAATGCTGAGAACAGAACGTTCATTAATGTGACTAGTGTAGCTCAACATGTATCCACAGTGCCTATGTTTCTATATAATTAGAAATTTCTCTAAATTGGGGTGCATTTAATTTATATCGAGCATTCATCTTTCACCCCTGAGCTTATAAATATTTCATGGGAAGGTGCATGCTCATCTCCCTCCTTTCCATTAACAACTCATTGGATAATTCCCATCAAAACTTGGGCTAAAATCAATCGAGCGATGGAGCGAGACTATTTTTACTCCCACCTTTTTCATAATTTAATCGAACCGGTTATTAATAAGTTAGCATGGTGTGAGAAAGCTAGTTATCATATCAGGTCACTAACCACGCAATTGAATATAGTTGGCAACAACACAACTTTGTTCAACTTTTTCCCCTCATTCTTTTTTGGCTTTTTCAAACATTTTGGGGGAAATTATTCGCTTCAATTACTAAAAATGGAGCTAACGCGTAATTTAACTCCTCCCCAATTCAACCAAATCTCCAATTCCTAAGAAAACAAATAAAAAGTTATTCAAATGTTTGTGTTGAAAATGATGAACCCATTCGAGTATTTACCGTGAATTTTGGGCAGGGCAAAGAGACATTTCTCGGGCGTGCGTTTTTATGGGCATTTAATCTTCAAAGAAATCTTTCAAGGTGATTTTACGCTTCCATTTTGGTAGCTTCTCTTGGTGGGCTAAATCTGGGACTATATTGTCACTTGTTGTGTTCGCATATTTAACAAACCCTGTGTGTGGATCCAGACATTTTTTGCTTAGACAAGCACGACCACTATGCCCTTTGGCAACGATAAAGACGGTTGTTAATCTGGTGCCAAATTTCTTACAATTTTTTGCTAGACTTAACTTCAAAATCACAATTATGACATTAATGCCTCCGTGCTTGAAAATTGGGGAAACTTTCTAAAGCTAAAAACGTATTGAATCGTGATAAAAATTATGCCGCTGTGTCGCATGGACGCGACAGCGCGTGAAAAATCTTTCCGGGCTCAGTGACTTTGAAATTTGACCAAAATTCGTCTCAAATTTACAAATATAAATCATAATGAAATTTTGACAAGTACCACGAGATACGGGTTAATTTGCCTGATGATTACCATCAACCCTCAGAAATTTCAAACAATGTCGCAAAAAGATCAGATTTGACCAAACATCAACTAGAAAGTGGAAAATTTGTCTTGATTGACAAGTAAATATTCCCAATAAAGACACAAGTCAGATTTTATAACTTGTGGGCAAATTTTACTCCCTTTTCAGCTTAAACATTGACTGTTCAAGGTCAAAAGAACTTTCAAGGTCTCAACAAAATTGTAACCAAGAATTACCACGTGCTTTAACAAAGTCACAAGAATTGTAACTTTCACATCGACAAGTTTGTTTCCGTTTGGATTCAAAAAGCTATACATAAGCAAAAAAAGCGTTGAAGCAGAGCTTCACTAGTAATCAAAAATATTGAAATGAACTTGTACTCATTTCTGGTCCGCCGAACAAAATCATAGGATATACCTTAGAATTAGAGTGAGCAAACGCACGCGGGTTAGGAACAGCTCACATTAGACATTAGATTCTCTATCGGGGGAGGTACATAAGACTAAGATAGGCTAAGTTGGGGTATCAAAAATAAGCTAATCATCAACAAAAAAAGCGGACAACCACTAGATAACCATCCCCCCTCAGTTCATTTAAGTTGATTAACCTAAATTTACTGACAGGTTGATTAACCTGGGTCTCGGAACAAGAGTTATCTAGTGGGGGAACAAATATATACCAAGTGTTTTTTGAGTCATTTTTTTGAAAACCAAGGAGGGTGAAACCGTCAAACTAGGTAGCATTAATCGTCCCCTCTGCGGTTCTAAGACTAAGTGTAACGTTTTTTGTGTGTTTTTCGGTTGTCTTATTGGTCGGGGGGACAGATAGCTGGGGATTTTTTGGGTTTTTCTTTTGTTTACATCTAGCAACAGTCATCTGAACCAAAGACACCCAAACCAAAGACCAACACAGCAAAGACAAAGACACAGCAAAGACCAACACAGCAAAGACAAAGACACAGCAAAGACCAACACCTCAAAGGCAACGAGACAGCAAAGAAAAAGCAGCTAATTAGTTAACAAATCCACAGACAAACAACAAAGCACCAAACAAAAGTCTTCAACAATGACAGAAAACCTTGAGAGATTGAAAAAGTCAAGAACAGCCCACCGCACTGTTGCAACCAGATTAAACAACGAAGCCAAAACAATTACAGATAGACCTGGACAAAATGTCAGTGAAGAGGAGCTCATACGGCTGGAACAAATCTCGGCATTGTTGACAAAAAAACAGTTGTACCTGTCAGACATGAATCAGAAAGTTCAAAACCTGATCGATGACACCGACAGACTCGACGAAGAAATCGAAGAATCAGAAGATTACGACGACAAGATAGGACAACATGTTGACCTAATTAACCGCTTTGTCATGTACAAAAGAACCCCACCTAGAAATTCAACACCACGATTAGCAACTGGACCGGCCATCACCAATGTAAAACTGCCCAAGCTGGAATTGCCAACTTTTTGTGGAGACTACAAGGATTGGACGTCCTTCTTCGACCAATTCAACGGAGCAGTGACAAGCAACAGCCAGATAACAGACAGTCAAAAATTGCAGTATCTAAAAACATCAGTGAAAGGAGATGCCGCAAAGCTTTTGACCTCTCTCCAAATCACAGATGCAAACTTCAGTACAGCTTGCGACATCCTGAGGAACAGATACGACAACAAACGTCTGATTTTGCGAGCCCATGTTCACGCAATAGTTTCACAGAAACCGGTAACAATTGAAAACCCAAAGGCACTTCGAGATCTCATGGAGACAGTCGAAGAACACAGATTAGCACTTAGGAACCTTGGACAGCCCGTGGACGATCAGGACATCTTTTTCGTGTACCTCATTGCAGAGAAATTGCCCGCCGAAACGAGAAAATGTTGGGAACTTTCATCACCAGGAAGAAATCCCCAACGCTATCAAGATATGAAAGACTTCATGGAAGAAAGAACACGCGCCCTTGAAGCAGCCACACACCAGTCAGCAGCAGCCATCGACAAGAAGCCCACAAGCAGCCCACAACTTCGAAAATTTCATTCACATATAGCCACATCAGCGACCACAACGTGTGAATGTTGCGACGAAAACCATAAAATTTATCAATGCCAAAGTTTCAAAGCACTTTCAGTACAGGACCGAGCTCAGTTGATCAAGACAAAGGGACTTTGCTTCAACTGCCTACGCCCTGGACATCGAAGTGAACAATGCAACGGTTCAACTTGTAAGAAATGCAAACGAAAGCACAACAGTCTTTTGCATTTGGAAGCCAATAACAACTCGAGGACAACTTCAACAGCGCCAACAGTGACAACTAGCAGCACGGCACCACAAGAAGCAAGCAATCAAGCATCGAGAACAGTCAACAAAAGCAAAGAAAAATTTACAGCCGCAGCACAGTCGCAGAATGAAGAAGAAGAAGAATTATTTCTTCCCACCGCAATCGTTTCAGTTGACAACAACGGAAAAACAACTGATATTAGAGCAATTTTAGACTCAGGATCCCAAAGCAACCTCATCACGGAAGATGCAGTACAACGCCTTGGATTGAAAAAAGAAAAAGCCGACGGCCGAGTTTTTGGACTCGGAGTTCAAGAAGTCAACAACAGCAAAGGATCAGTAAACTTGATTCTGAAAACGACGGACGAAGAGTTCATCAACATCAGAGCAACCGTCTTAGCCAAATTGACCAGCAATCTGCCCTCACATCATGTGAATGTCAGCGGTTGGACAAAACTTCAGGACCTCAGTCTTGCGGACCCAAACTTCAATCAGCCATCCACCGTTGATTTGATAATTGGAGCAGGACACTATGAAGAACTGATGATTGGAGACAACAGAATCAAGGAGTCTCAAAAACCAATTACCTACCGACTATCTTGTTTTGGTTGGCTCGTGATTGGACGTGAGAGCCAAATTGAAAAAAAGAGTAGTCAACTTCAGTCTTTCTTCATTTGTTCTGAGCCAGACAATTTACAGCGATTCTGGGAGATTGAAGAAATTCCGACAGCAACACAGTGGACATCAGAAGAACAGAAATGCGAAGATCACTTCAAAAGTACCACCCGACGCAACTCAGAGGGAAGATTTGTTGTGAAACTCCCTTTCAAAGAAGACGCCAAACCCCTGGGCGACTCGTATCATCAAGCGAAAAGAAGACTACGCAGCCTCATCTTCCGACTAGAGAAACAACCAGACATATACAACAGATATAGTCAGTTCATTCAGGAATTCATTCAACTTGGACACATGGAAGAAGTTCCCAGAAAAAGAATTCATATGCCTGCAACAAACTGTTTCTACTTGCCACATCATTGTGTCATCAAAGACGCTAGCAGCACAACTAAACTAAGAGTCGTATTCGATGCCTCAGCTAAATCAGCTAGCGGAGTATCTTTAAACGACCGTCTAATGGTTGGACCGCAACTTCAAAAGGATCTGTTTGGAATTCTGATTCGTTTTCGGTTTCATCAGGTAGCACTATCTGCAGACATTGCCAAGATGTACCGACAAGTTCAACTTGACGATGAAGACAAGGATTTTCACAGGGTTCTGTGGAAAAATCCAAATGACACAGAACTGAAAACATACAGAATGACAAGAGTGACCTATGGAATAGCATCATCTTCGTACCACTCAATTAGACCTCTCAAAGCCTTAGCAGACAGTTGCACCAACAGCAACCTTCGCCTTGCAATCAATAACGACATGTATGTGGACGATTTGCTAACAGGAGCCTCAGATGTTGAGCACGCCACTCAATTGCAGGACGAAATCATCGCGACACTGAAAACAGCTTGTTTTGATATACGAAAATGGACATCAAGTGTTTCGTCACTTGTTGAGCGATTGCCTTCCAGTTTTCGCGAAACCTCCGACGAAATGATAATCAACAGCGATGACTACACAGTCAAAACCCTTGGAATAAAGTGGAGCCCTGTTCCAGATCATTTCACCTTCACAGTTTGCCTGGACAAAGAATTTCCCAACACAAAGAGGAAAATATTATCGGAAGTCACAAAGTTGTTTGACCCACTCGGATGGTTGTCACCAACAACAATTCAGTTGAAATCCTTCTTGCAAATTCTTTGGATGGACAAGTTGACCTGGGACGAAACCCTATCGTTAAACATCCTGGAACAATACGGAAGATTTCGACATCAACTCAAGGAACTGGAGAAGATCAAACTTGAACGACGAGTTTTTGCAGCACCTTTTTCGTCATCTTTGGAGCTTCATGTGTTTTGTGACGCCTCAACCACAGCCTATGCCGCAGTTGTCTACGTGCGAGAACAAATGGACGACCGAGTGCACACACAAATGCTGACAGCTAAAACACGCGTTGCCCCAATCAAAACTTTATGTGTTCCTCGTTTAGAACTCTGTGCAGCACTTCTCGGAGCACAATTGTCTCAAGCAGTTAAAGAAGCCATCAATGACAGCCGTTTTCCCAACCCCAAAGTCTTTGCTTGGACGGATTCACAAGTGACCCTCGCCTGGATTAAAGACATCCCAAGGAAATGGAAGACTTTTGTTGCTAACCGAGTTGCCAAGATTCAGAGCATCATTCCTTCAGAAAATTGGAAGTTTGTACCGACAGAAGACAATCCAGCTGATTGCGCATCGCGAGGAATTTCAGCCGACAAACTTCTTAATCATCAACTTTGGTGGAAAGGACCCAATTGGTTGCGTCAAGACGAGCAGTTTTGGCCTTCATTGGATGCTACACCTCTCTATGACGCCTCAACTGACGCTTTAGCCGAAGTAAACTCATCAGCCCAACTATCTCTAGTAATGCAGCATCAGCAGCAAGACAACAGGATATTAGATCTTATTAGCCGACAGTCGTCAATGCATCGACTTGTAAGAGTCTTCGCTTACGTCAAACTATTCACTCAACGACTACAAGCAAGAATAAATAGAAGGTCAAGCAACAACTACAGTCAGTCGCAACCTGCAATTGATCATTCAAATACGTATGAAAAACCAAAACCAAAATCAGTTTCCGACAGAGAACAGCACGGGAATGTTCAACTAAAGTGTTCTGACAACGACCAAGATCATCAACATCTACAACACACGATGAAACCCCGAGACCAATCTTCAAACGATTTCACAGAAAAGTTGTTCGTAACCAACCAGCAGGAAAACCCATGCGAAGATTCTGGTTTATTCAGCAACAATCCGGACGCACGTCATCTGCAGAATATCCACAGCCCATGTCAACCACAGCCCATTTTTCAGAGCAGCCATAAAGACCAATCCCTACAGCCAAACATTCATCACCGCAGCCAAGAAGCAGATTTGTGCCCGCAGCCCCCTCTCTCCTTCGAGCACGCAGAGCCAAAGGAAGAGAAATCTACGGAACGTATGAACGGACTTCAGCAAACAACCACTGAAATCCAGTCAACACCGACAGACTCGGTTCCACAATCCAGCAATTTTCTTTCAACACCAGAAGATTATCATGAACTGCACACCTTTATTAACCCGAATAAACAGCATCCGCAATTCAATAATCAACGTCTAAATGAAACGAAACAAAAACAATACAAATCAATGGAACAACAATCACAGAACGAATCTGTTTATGAGCTACAGACGGATTTATCAGCAAGTGTTTCATCGCCGCCAACAAGCCTTCTATCAACAGGTAAGAAGAAGAAGCAACACATGACAGCAAAAAGACAAATTGGTGTTTGTCATCAACTTTCCCCATTGGATCTCCGTTCAGCCAGAATAGCCCTTTACAGCATCATCCAACAACTCTTTCTGCCGGAATTCAAGTATATAAAAGGATCAACAATACCGGAAGACTCAACTTCAAACCTACCAGTTGAATCATCCAGTAAGCGTATCAAGAAGAACAGTCATCTACTCAGCCTCTCCCCATTCTTTGACGAAGACAACAACGTCATCCGCGTTGGTGGTCGTCTTGCAAATTCGCCGTATAGCGTGGACAAAAAGTTCCCCATAATAATTCCAAAAACATCTCCACTAGCCGAGTTACTCATTCGAGAAAGTCATTCGAGAAACCTTCACAGTGGACCCCAGATGACCCTTTTTGCCCTCCGACAAACATTTTGGATTCCTGGAGGAATCGCCAGTGTTAAGAAGGTTATTCACAACTGCAAGCCCTGCATACGATTTGACGCCCGCATACGCCAGCCATTAATGGGAGATCTGCCAGCAGAACGGATAGTTGAATCTTTTGCCTTCCAGTTCACTGGGATGGACTATTGTGGACCGTTTTACACCAAAGATTCTTCACAGAAACTGCAAAAGTCATACGCAGCTATATTCATTTGTTCAAGGTCAAAAGAACTTTCAAGGTCTCAACAAAATTGTTACCAAGAATTACCACGTGCTTTAACAAAGTCACAAGAATTGTAACTTTCACATCGACAAGTTTGTTTCCGTTTGGATTCAAAAAGCTATACATAAGCAAAAAAAGCGTTGAAGCAGAGCTTCACTAGTAATCAAAAATATTGAAATGAACTTGTACTCATTTTTGGTACTCATTTCTGGTCCACAAAGGCAATACACTTAGAGCCAGTGGAAAATCTAACCAAAGAAGATTGCCTCGATACCCTCAAGAGATTCACCGGAAGACGCGGTACTCCCCAAGCAATCTACAGTGATAATTCGACAACATTCATAGGAGCCCGAGGAGAACTCGAATTCAGGCGACTTCTTCGTGATGAAGAGTTCAAGGACCTCATTAATAATTTTGCGAGCCAAAATCACATTGATTGGTTTACAATACCACCCAGGACGCCGCATTTTGGAGGACTGTGGGAAGCAGCTGTTAAGTCTATGAAGCGCCATCTCTACAGAACAGTTGGATCGACTAAGTTATCAACCAGTGCTTTCACAACTCTCCTGACCCAAATTGAGGCCATCCTCAATTCTCGCCCTTTAACAGCGCCATCAACCGACATCAACGATCCCCTAGCTTTAACCCCTGGACATTTCATCATCGGAAGACCCATCACAGCAATACCCGAGCCATCTTCACCAAAGAACAACACCTTGTCACGACATTGGAGAAACATAGACAAAATGATTCGTCAGTTCTGGAAGAAATGGAGTGTCGAATACTTATCTTCATTGCAGCAGCGGAACAAATGGAGGACAGAAAACGTACAACCAGCAGTGGACGATATTGTGATCATCAAAGAAGACAACACTCCCCCAATGTGTTGGCCGCTTGCTCGTATAGTACAGACTTTCGACGGTAATGACAACATTGTTCGTGTTGTTCAAGTGAAGACACAAACTGGAGTTTACATCAGACCAGTCAGTCGCCTCATACCCCTTCATCGAGAAGAACCAAAAGATCGTGGAGCAGATTAAATCAATAAACTTTGAGAAAAACCCAAAAATTCTCAATTGGTTTCATCACAGCTTCGACAACATGTACCAAATCAGTTTTATATGAAATTGATAACATTTCTGATGATTTTCACAAAAACCAAGTTGTCAGTTTCAACAAAATCATCTTTGTACCCTCAACTGTACTCGCAGGATAACAACAAAGGAAGCCCACAGATGTCACAATTGAACGAGTTCAAGGAGGCCGGGAAATGTTCAAGGTCAAAAGAACTTTCAAGGTCTCAACAAAATTGTAACCAAGAATTACCACGTGCTTTAACAAAGTCACAAGAATTGTAACTTTCACATCGACAAGTTTGTTTCCGTTTGGATTCAAAAAGCTATACATAAGCAAAAAAAGCGTTGAAGCAGAGCTTCACTAGTAATCAAAAATATTGAAATGAACTTGTACTCATTGACAATTTTGAGCTGAATATTTCAATTTAAAGTCTTTCTGCAAATCGACACAGCATTTGATTTGGAATTTGGGTCACTTCATTCAGTGGAAAATGGAAAAGATTTTAAAATCGATAACATACAAACCTCCCGCTTAGCAGCAGCAGGGAGCGTAAAATAGCCGGAAGGTGGGGGTTGAAAATTAAGCGATTGAATTACCCATCCCCGAATCCGGGCTATTGTCACCCCCTTTCACCCCAAAGGGCAATCAAGGTATCTTGATCTCCCATTGCGCCACGTGAACAGTTCCGTCCCTCCATCTTTCCCTATTTTTGGACAATTTGAGAATTTTCTGGGAAATAAATACTGAAAAATGACAGAAATGTGCAGATAACATATTCCGGATTGATTTTCTAATGTATTTTAAACAACACTGCGAATAAATTGCAAAAAATACAGACGTAACTCACATACAGACATTAATAAACACGCTTTGATTTTCCATTTTCGAAAATTGAAAAAAAAAATAAGCGCAGAATATTCTCTCGTTGAGAAAACACATTGGTATATTTTCGCTCAATTGATTAGGAGTATTAGTTTGGTTTGAAACATGATCCACAGCTTTTCATCAATTTTCAGCCGTGTAATTAAAGGTGAAAAGAGATGAAAGAAAGTGGGAAGGTTAGGAAGGAACAGTACTGTCCGGATAGTTCAAGTTACCCCCAGCTTAGAGCGGAAATCAAATCGGTTTGTTGTCACAATAATCACCAAAATATCGCTAATTCCTTGGCTAAAAAAAATCTGGCCTACAAAAACTCCCATTAGGTAGAGAGAACATACAGAACTAAACGTTATTCGGGTATGAGTTCTGAAATAGACAAAGGTCAATTGTCTACCATTACAAGAATTCACTAAAACGCTATTTTGAGCTATTCTCGTCTAAGCAGGAAAGTTCTTCAAAGAGGAATAAAAAAAATTGGACATTTTGTAGATTGAATATTTAGGCTAAAATCGCTGAGTTTATTCTAGTAGAATTCAAACGATTTATACACATGTTTAAAAAAAGAAAATGTTCTTTGAAAACTGTACGAAAAATGATTGGTTAAATTTTTTGAAATCAAATTGGTCTTCAAAATCAGTTTTGCTAGCTTGGAGGGGGAAATCTCAGTTATTTTTCTGAAGGAGTTTTCAAACAACCTCATTTCAGTGCAGCGAGATACATCTCAAAAATCTCATTTTATTCAAATTCTCCAATTTTTCAAACTCATATTCCCAAAGCCACTTTTTTATAGCTTGAAAACGTCAACTTTGTCTGGGACTAAAACACAACTCAACTGTCTTTAAATACTAATATCTTTTGCTAGGAGCGGCTTAAATTCAAAGCCGTTTTTGTGCAATTTTTTGCGTCAAATGAAACTCATAAAAAGAGAAAGCACAGACTTAAGCGCAGGTGCGCGGTATGGGTGTGTTTATTCTAGTTGTGACACAAAACACATATAAAATTAATTTTGCTCTTTCAGTCACTTTCAAATTGAAAATGTCAAATTTAACCTTGCCTTTTGTATCTTTTATTAATCCAAATATCGCCAGATTAAACGAAAATTGATTAAAGATTGCGAAAGAAGCTTCAATGCAGGAATTAGGTTTGTCTAAGAATGTTAAAACAATTCTCCGCTTTATTGTAAAAATCCCAAAATGAGGTATTTGGTAATTAGTCCATTGTTCATTTGAACAAAAACTAGGCTTACGTTATTTCGGAGTTTCATTGAATAATGACGCTTGAAGCCTAAATCGCGATTCACTTCAAAGATGTTACACTTCATTTAACCCTGAATTGCTTCACGCGGCTACTAATACAACTTAATTTTAATCCCCAAATTTCAAAGGAAAACCGCCACACTTGAAAAGTCAAATGGTACTTTCACTTATATTTTGACGTAATTTCGTTCTATATCATTAGCAACTACGGTCTAGCCGCTCAAATATGTTATGAAAAGCAGGTTTAAGGGAAAAGTGATTGCATTTTGGTTTTGTAACCGAGGGGGTGGTTTGTAAACAATGATCAACTTACCCCGGGCGTCAATTGTTTGGAGCTGCCCTTGTACGCGACCCAAGTTGCCTCCTCTCTCGTTTCATACTTTCCCGCATCGTCTAGATCATAATCTCCTAAAATGGTTCTACTTCATTTCACCCCTATTCATTTAACCCCTATCATTTAACCCCGATTTATTAAATGAATAGGGGTGAAAAAATGGGACACCCCTAAATGACAGGACGTTCTAGAACATGTCATTAAGAGTAGAAATTTGAATTTCTCGTGTTGTTGGGACTTGTTTTTTCCTTTTCTTCATTTTTAGATAAGGGTCGTAATAGGAAGTACGTGAAATGTGGAGGGTGTAAAGCCAATCTAAAAAATAAACACAAATGAAGTACATTTCACCCAGCAAAATACATTCAATTTCTTCCGCAAAAAAAATTTCAACCAAAATGCCAAAATATGATTCTAAACGCGATCATGCTTCAAACCTTCAAGCGCTGAAACAATTTTGACATTTGAAAAACAACGCTTAAAAAAAGACCAACAGGACTAATATAATTGCTACAAACTTCGTTTGAGAGCAATTAACAAGGAAATTTCGATAAATATCGATCCATTAAAAAATTGTTCGGAATTAAATTTATCATTTTAGTGATAAATGCTGACATTTAGAAGTAAATTGCTGACATTCAGAGCATAGTAACATGCATGTGTAAATTTTCATCACAACCCCCCCCCCCCCCCCCCCCACCAGCACCACCATCACCTAGTGGTCAGATAATTGATTCTTTGATCAAACTCTCTGACTCTGAATTACTGATGGGTCGCAGATTTAATCCACTGTGAAGCACAATTTAATTGAAGGTACCGCTTCAAATTCAAATTGAAGTTAGTAATTATGCTTTTTGTTTCAATTCACCGAACTTTCTTACAATTTTTCGCAGCAGAAAAACACAAGAGCGTGTAGTGTATTGTCATTAACATGAACTTCACTATTATCAGGAGAATTTTAATAAGCAAATTGACAAATGAAGCGAGTTAATTATCACAAAACGATGGCTATTGACTAGTTTAATTAAGCGTAACATTTTGTTACATTGTCGAAAATTCCAATCCAAATTACATAATAGTACCAAAGCTATGAAGAAGAGGTTTATGGTGTAATCATACTTCATAAATAATAAAAAAAAGTATAGAGCTTCGTGCTGAGCGTTAAACAACAGCCGATGGCTGTTTGATCACCAAATTGTGTTGAAGAATTTGATTAGAAAAGCACAAAAGAAAGATGTAACCCCCAAAATTAGACATGTTTACCAGAAAGGTCGTAAAACTTAACAAAAGTTTGTGACTTTTGAAGCAAGAGAATTATACCACTTCTGATGCAAAAATTTTTTAACACATATTTGATAAACCTCTTCTGATTCTGACAGATGAGAACGTCTTGTCAACAACATCATGCTGGTTTAGAACTCGAACGTGTTTTTGCAGAACTCGGCAGTGTAATCAACGATTTAACCATAGAGTCAATTGAGAAGCATAAAAAAGGCCGGATAATTCATGTTTTTGTCCAACTGTTATTGGCCAAATATTTTAAGGGTAAATTGGTAATGTTATCAATAGCAATGGCTAGCTAACGTGGTAGTCAAACGCAGTTCTAAACCTACTTCTCAATGGTTGGTTTTACAGATCGCCCTGGGGGCGTGTAACTAAAAACTGCCAAAACTTCACAAAAACTGATCATCGCAAAAAATCTTCCGAAAAATGAAGTGGATAGTAAATATCTTTCAATATAAAAGGCAGAATGAGACAATGGCTTGACAAGTTCAAAATTTTTATCTAAAACACATAATATTTACATATACAATCCAAGTTACGAACCTTAAGAGAATAAGAGGGACAAAATAACGACAAATATTCCAGTAACAAACAGTAACGCATGACAAACAATTTTAAAAGATAACTATAATTTTACTGCATTTCTTATAAAGTTTCAGCGCAAATATGTTCAATTGAAAATTTGTCGGTGGCACATTAGCTCAAGTCTAATTTAGTTAATTTTAAAGAACAATGTAAAAACCAAATAATTTGAAATGAGTAAATCAAGGAGTATTTTATATATCTCTAGAAAAAACCACGAATATCGATTTAGTCATCCTCAACTTATGTTTAAAATATAACCAAAAATGACGCATCGTAGCGGACAATGATATCGGCAATTTGACCGAATCGGCCATGATCACAGCGATTTGACCGAAAGATACCAAAAAAGTAAATGGAAATAATACAAAACAACCAGCTACCATCGGATGAAATAATATTGAGCGACAGGCAAAGCGTTGGTTTTAGTTTTAGCCCACTTAGGATTAGACCAGCTGCAATTGGTAAGGGGAGAAGCAAAATGTGGGTGCGCGGAATGGGAGGTCCAAATCAACAAATTTTCACAATTGCATAAGAAGTACAGCTTCTGCGAAGCGTTTACTTAGAGCCTGATAAAGTTCACCGAGGGTTACACGGCAACTTAATGCCTACGAGCGTTACCAGTTTCTCTTTGCTTTTGACGGAAAAGCTAATCACTCAATCGAGCAAAAGAAGATTCTGGAAAAAAATAAAGCAAAACGACTAATGTTGGAAGAACTGCTCAAACGACAGGCAGGTGGAAAAACATGTGACCCCACCGGTATTCGAATCATTGACCTCCCGCTTCATAACCATTTGCGCTGCCGGCTGTGCAATTTGTCCCTTATTTTAGCTATGCTGCAACCGACTTTATATTAGGAACAAGCTTTAATTCGGAGTGAGAGCAATAGAGATTCCTCAAAAATGAAAAACGACAGCATTAAAGAGTCACTTGAGAAGTCAAAGAATGTTCTAGAAGAAAAATGCAAAATGGTCAAGAAAAAAATTTGCATTAAGAAAAAACCAACACGTTTACAATAATTGCTATGAACTTCATTCAAGAGCAATTAAACAAAATTTCAGCATTAAAACTACGCACATGACCCAACCACGGTTAAAAACAAAAAAGGTTCTATACTCAAAATTTAAAAACAAAAAGAAAGATTCAGACCTCTTGGAACGACAGCAAAACTGACAAGACTATTAAATAACTTTAAGTCTAACATTAATCAGGCAAACGTATTTCCAAAATGGAGTTGAGCAATTTCCATCATATTTGGCCTTAAAAAAGGTATGAGCGTCATATTAGTTCTCCCTTCAACAACTAAAATTGCAATTTAATACTTAAAAAACGTAATATTCGTAAGAAAATTTTCATTTAAGCCAGTAACAATTTTACAAATAATTTTTGCTGGAGCAATCAAAGAATTGGATATAAAAGACCTGCGCAAGACTTGCTTCCGCAGAAGACTTTTAGGAATTTCTTCATACAAATTTGTTATTTACAAATCAATTGTTCAAGTTGTCTGCATTCGTTAAAAGTAAAAGTTCAAGTGCTATATTATATTACATAGTAAACTGCCCATTGTTGAAGAGCATCCTCATCTAACTTCCGTTTTCTTAAATTTCCTCCGTTGTCTTTATTAATTTGTAATTGTAAATTTAAGAGCGGTATGATCAAATGAACAGATATCACGTGGAACTTAACTTACATCTGTTAACGGAAAAATGGCAAAATTCTATCTGGATTTTCTCCTTAAGTAAATTTTTTTCATCTTTCTAGAAATTAGAGTACTTCAGATTCTACCGATTTTCAGTTGACTCATATTAAATCGTACAGGAGAACGTACATCGGAATGTTATCGGAAAGGCTCTGGAAACACAAGCAGTTTACTATGTAATATTGCGACTTTAACGTTTATTTTTTAACGAGCGTACGATAAGCGACTTGTATATGACTACACTAAGATATGAAAATCATCAAAGCAAAAAAAAGAAGGAGGTAGCAATAAGCAAAGTCGGTTTTTCGGTTCTTTCAAGGTTATGCACTTTAAAAACCCTCAAGAACTTATCAGTCATCCGTTTACTGATAAATTGTACTTCAGTTTTGCTTTCTCAGCGCTGCCCCCAAACAAAATCTGATTTACTTTTACATTCTTGCGTCACGGTAGCTAGGCAAACTCAAGTCGATGCATCGTTATCTTTCCGAGGTGCTGTTTATTTGAACAAAACCAACTGTCATGCTCTAAAGGTTCAAAGAAGGCAAATTTTCAAATCTTACGACACTATAGTTATTCGATAAAAGTCCAATGCAGTACACCTGCGGCCTCAGATAATATGGGATCAGATACAATGACAGTAAAGTAAAGCTTCACAACTTTACTGCCCAAATAAACGTAACAAGTATGTACAAAAAGATTGGTTTAAACTTACCTCTTGATATTTGTGTACACTTTACACTCCACAAATTGATTACTGCTATTTGCACCAGAATAATAACAACAGCTCTGCTCATGACGACAACAGTTTTCACTACAGATTTGGGCTGAAACATGGAATAGGTTGATTCCACAAATTTCAGTTAAAACAATCGAAACATGTAAACATTTCTATCTAGCATTGACAATTGTTTGATTAAGTAACGGTTATAACAAAGTCATAACAAAGTAATCCAATAAATTATTAACAATTGTCAAAAATCCGTTCTAAATCAAGCTACATGTAAATGGAAAATTTAAATACCGGAAAAAATTATGACCTCTGTTGTAAAATACAAGGTCAATTTTTTCAACATGAAAGTAAAAGCCGCTAAACATCAAAAAGGCCGCGTTTTGGAACGTTTGACCTTTTTTGAATTGTGAAATGAGAGTTCAACATCCCAATTTGGTAAATTTGGGCCCTTAATTATTAATTGGCCGGCAGTTAATGTGAGTGCGTGCAACTGATCTCTTAACAGACAGTTTATAGAGAAAATTACGAATTCAATGAAAATTAATTAGAGCAATTACAACAAAAATTTGGCTCGATTTCACAATATTTTCCAGATTTGATAGTTGCCATTATTAAAGGGTTTTTGTAAACTGATGTTTAATTACTATTTTCTGGTTGCGGGCCCAGATTTCTAGTTGATAATTAATCGTGGATTTTCGTAAATTAAGCTTTAATTGTTTTTGTGGATGCCAGAATTTAAGGCCAAAACGTGAATGTTCAAAATGACTCACGTTTAAGATGAAAACTGTTCACACTCGAAAGTTTCTATCTATGGTGAAATTACGAATAGTTCATTCGATTCTGAAGAAGCTTAATGTGAACAATTTTAACCACTTACACTCAGAATTAATTCGGTCACGTCGTTTTCAACAACAGTCAACGCTGCAGATTCGATTGTTGATTTCCACAGACTGAATATCCAGAAATATACTATCCGTTTTGGACAGATCTATTCAGTTTAGAGCCATGTTCCGGGGCTACTTATTGCCCTTAATATGGGGGAGGGGGGGGGGGGGGGTGCGTGTTTTATCTCCACTAAGATCGGTGCGGGGCGGGTCTGGGCGGGGGCGAAATAGGGTTAAAGATCCATTTTTAATAAGCGGGTGTTTCTGCAAGAACTTCAGAACTAAAAGTTTTAAACTCATCCATAATAAGTTAACAACCAACAAACAGTTTTAGAGCATCATCATTCCAAAGTATGCGTATCAAATAGGAGCGACGTCAACGCGTAAACGAGTGCTACCTCGCTAATCATGACGGGTTCGTTCAAGGTGAATTTTAAAAAACACCCCCCCCCCCCTCCATGCGCTAACCCCTCAACTTACGTCCTATAACTTTAAAGTTTTTATTAAGAAAGTCTCCGTGAAATTCTTTCAAGGGAGGGGGGGGGGGGGGGGAGGCTCTCAACACACAACACGGAAAGCTCCGCAGGAAAAAAAAACGGAAAAAATATTCTCACCTCAAAAATCTGAATTGTTGACCATTAAAATTGTCACTTAAGATAATGATTGTAACGGGAGTTGTTGATTTATGGAATTGAATGCGGATAAAGCGATGAATAAAATCGAATTTTTCAGCTGAAGAATGAATAAAAGCTTTAACTTGTGAACTGAATTTTTGTTTGACGTAAAATAACTTTTGTATCTTCAATCGATATCTCCACTGAGCTGCTTAATTGAACAGAGGAAACGATATTTTTGATCCGATATTTTGAAACTCAAGTATTTTTTAGCAAGATATTTTTAAGGATTTACTCTATTATGGTCAAGCTATCGACTAAAAGTGAATTTTACGCTCTCTTCATTTTAACTTAGATTAATAATTCTTTCTACAAGCAAAAGAAAGGCTTCTTTATAAGCGCTTTTATTTTCAGCCAATTAGAACGCACCTTGTTAGAGAATTGAGACAGCAAATACATTTACAGAATAGGTGTAACTATGTATAATGTAATTCGGCTATTCTAATCACATCCAACTTGTGAAGAAATATGGATAATATTAGTATTCAAGGAACAACTAGACCAAACTATCACCCAAATGGTAAAATTTATGACTACCACCGCTTATCTTAATGACAGAGTAAGAGAGGGTTATTGGAAATTAGAGGCAATTAAAGTGATTCAATCTTCGAGGAATATAGCAATTAAAAGGAAGCCAGTGAACTCTTAATGAAGAAATGAACTAACGCTTTGCCCGATTTTCACCCAATTTTCAAGTGGTGCGTGATTGCATGTTGTTTTTACAATTGTCAACTCGCCTTTGCAATGATTTGCTAAGTGCTTTGATCTTTTTCGAACTTTCCGTGAAATTGAAACAAAGTTTTCCTAGAAAGTTGGAACGGATCTTTTCTGCTAGCGCCCCCCCCCCCCCCCCCCCCGCTTAGTTAGGCACCCCCCATTTATAAATGTGTAAACATATTGTTAAAGCTACGTAATCTTATACGTGAACATATATGAGCAATATGCATTTACTAAAAGCTAGCACAGCTATGGTTTGAAAGTATTACGTATTCAACCAAAATTTGTTGCATATAACGTAAGCATCAATAAAAATTTCTGTATTAGATCATTTTTGGTGTTTTCGGCTACAATAAGGGCTTGATTTTTTCAAACTTCTTAAGGAAACTATTCTAAAAGTGCCTTCAATCTACCTAGACACTCTTGTTTCAATTAAAAGCAAATATCGCTCTCACAATTCGCGAAAACTTAGATTTTGGGGGGTGCAAATTTAACGGCTATATAAGGCTGGGGGGGCGCTAGCAGAAAAGATCCGTTGGAACAGTTTGAATGAATTTATTTGGTAAATAAGTTGAATGCGAAATTCAAACTAAGGTGACCACAGAAACGTCAAAGAACCAAAAGAGCTGACTATTCTTAAATCCCCCCCCCCCCCCCCCGGTTTCTGTGCTACAATTAACCACAAAGCAGGTTATTACATTGGTCAATTTTGAATGATCTCTCCTCTCATTAGGTTGATCCGAATTGAAAAAATATTGAGTTAAAATAACTACCCCATATCTTTGGTTAAGATTAACCAGTTAACTCAAAAAGGTATAATTGTTACTTCCCTTTCATATTGCAGATGTCGATTATTACCAAAGTTCCTAAGTCACTTTTTTCTTGAAATAAGCATCAATTTCGATTAGAAAAGCCAGCATTTAGACTTGATGCTAATGACAAAGATTGGACAACTATAAAATTACGAAAGCGCCGAACAGTCTGGCCTCAATCTAATTCTACACCAACAAACGGCACCCTTCTCAGATTATCTTGCAACCAAAAAGAAAAAAAGAATTGAGTAAGAAAAATATTCATATGCGTTAAATTGCAAACAAATGCTTTCTCTTTTTCTCATCTGCAAAGAGAAGCTTCCCGATAGATGCTGAGAAGTACTGTTGCTTTAAGATTCGACCTCACATTCGCGAACAAAGCGCTCGTGTGAGACTCTGCGTCAGACAGAATGGTCCAACATACGTCTAAAGTCTGTGAAAAGTTTTCTGTGTTCTTAGAGGGAAAACTTTTCATATCCGTTTTGCAAATCTCAAATTCATGCAATTTGTGGAGAAACCTTGATTGCAACTTTCTTTACCAAGAAAACTGAAAAAAATCAAAACCCTAATTTTGATATCATTTCAACAGATAGTAAATCATAGCCATTGTTAACTTTTTGCAGCCTAAACCAGCTCCTCGGAAAATTAAAGTTCAATCCGAGTAATCAGTCGCAAAGAAAATAAAAAGTCAGTCAAAGATAATAATCAGTCGCTCGAAATACAAAAAAAATTCTCTCCAATATTTCCGTTACAAATCGCAGAAAATGTATGATGTTTATGTTCTTCTTTTAGAATTTTCGTACTGAAATACGGAAGTCTTTGTATTTTCATTATCTCACGCAGGTCGTTTCTGTAAATTGATGATTCAATCTAGCATAAAATGAGTGGACGTTTGAAATGTTGCCAAACGAAAATATTCTTTTTCGTTCTTATATTACTACTTTTTTCTGTTTTTCTTGTTAAAAATTTGCGATGTATAATCAAATCGAGTCAAAATAGTCTATAGAAAATTTCATTAGTTGATGGACGTGTTTGTGGCCAATACAGCGCAGCTATTTACGAACAACTTGATTCCAGTTCAATTAAAACATTATTTGTTTTTATTATTTGAAATGCAAATACATAAAAGCCTCATGTAAAAATTCCATTAAGCAGGATTTCTAATAGAATCAAAACAACTCCAACAACACAAATGTGAAAGTCAGTTTAAATCTGAAATAAGGAGTTTAAAAAGGAACAAAAACATATTTATTGCACTTTCCTTAGGTAGTTGACTTTCCTGTCGTTATGTTTTCGAGTTTCCCGTAAAGAATCATTTCCTTCATTTTATGTCATACTAACAAAAAAACAGAGAGTGAACAACGCATAGCATCAATGTGCGCAAAAGGTCACAAAAAATGTCGGATTTTTTTTCTTGATTGAGTTTTGTTTTTTTGCTAAAAGCGAAAGTGTAGTAAAGATCTCCTCATTTTTTCACATTTTCGAATAGCTGAAATTAGCCTCTGATAAAAATCTACAACTCTAATTTCACTTGAGGCGTCAGCGCCAATGAACAGAATATAGAACTGAAAAGAAAGAACCAAATTTTCCTCTTTCCTCACACCATTGTTTTCGTTTGTTCCCGACTCGAATATCCAATATTTGGTGACATCAGCGACATTTCATTCAATCAAATTTCAAATAAAGTATTTTAGTGTTTGCTCAAAAAAGTTTATAAAAATACGTTGTTTTGTTTCTGAAGAAAGGTAACTTTCGATCTTTGTCTTTCCTAACTCAGAAAAATTGTAATTTGTTCTCATACCTCTGCCGCTCAATCAAACAGTTTTTGATATAGGAGCGCTATATTTCGCTGAAAGAGGTTTTTTAGAGGCTAGAAAATTCACCTGAGAGAAAAAGAGATTTTTTCATAACATTTTTTGCTTCGTTTTTTCGAGTGTTCTTTGATTTGTCAAACAAAATGGTATCATGGAATATTACAATATATTATTGTACAGTTTCATTACAATTTTTCAACTAAATAAATTAGTGTATATTAACACCTTTTTTGTCCTCCTCAACCCCCATCCCCCAAAACTTTAAGTTTTCTTCTTCTATCAATTTTCGAAGAGCTTCTCTTTTTCAACTACAGTAAAATAAACAGTTTCTTCTAGAAATCAAAACAGGCCTGAAGATCATTTTTTTCTTCTCTCTGTACGAGAAGAAAACAAAGTAAAAATCTGACTTCAGGATAAAGCCCAAATCACAAGGAAAAATTTTGGAAGAAAAAACAACGCGCGAGTTACTTTTCTTGGTAGGTACAAATAAACAAAGACTTCCCTAGTCCAACTCAGACAGTTGTCTTTCAAGAAAACGCAAGAATCTTCGGCAATAAGTTTTTGAAAGAATTTTGCAAAAAATCGTTTGTGAGTCTTACAATATAACAGTCGAAGACTGTTTTGATTAGGGTTTCTCAAGACTTCGAGTGTTTAACTTGGAAGAATTTACTCTTTGCTATGAAAAATTCTGTTACATAATAGGAGATAACCAAATTGTATTAATTTTGTTGCTTCTTAACTTGTAAAGTAATTGCAACTCCAATCACTTTCAAATTACCACGATAGATTTCTATTTTGACATCTCGAGAGCTCAATTACTAACAGTTTTTAAAAGAAAACTTGATGTTTTTCCGTGGTTTTCTGACAAAATAACCCAATCAAACAGATTAAGAGTAATTCATAAGCCACACTTCATTTTGTCAAAAGCATATTTGTATAATCTCCAATAATATGTACAAACTTAATACAATAAGATTTTCATAACAATCATATTTTTTAAATGCTTTTCAATACACTCGAACCTCATATTCTTGTTTTTGTTTTCTTTTCTTTACTTTTCGGGATCAGATTGTACCTACAAGTCATTTTTCGTGGTAGGTACAAATAAACAAGACTTCCCTAGTCCAACTCAAACAGTTGTCTTTCAAGAAAATGCAAGAATCTTCGGCAATAAATTTTTGAAAGAATTTTGCAAAAATCTTTTATGAGTCTTACAATATAATAGTCGAAGACTGTTTTGATTAGGGTTTCTCAAGAATTCGAGTGATTAACTTGGAAGAGCTTACTCTTTGCTGTGAAAAATTCTGTTACATAATAGGAGATACCCAAATTGTGCTAATTTTGTTGCTTCTTAACTTGTAAAGTAAATGCAACTCCAATCACTTTCAAACTACCAAGATAGATTTCTATTTTGACATCTCGAGAGCTCAATTACTAACAGTTTTTAAAAGAAAACTTGATTTTTTTCTGTGGTTTTCTGACAAAATAACCCAATCAAACAGATTAAGAGTAATTCATAAGCCACACTTCATTTTGTCATAAGCATATTTGTATAATCTCCAATAATATCTACAAACTTAATACAATGAGATTTTCATAACAATCATATTTTTTAAATGCTTTTCAATACACTCGAACCCCATATTTTTGTTTTTGTTTTCTTTCTTTTACTTTTCGGGATCAAATTGTACCTACAAGTCATTTTTCGTGGTAGGTACAAATAAACAAGACTTCCCTAGCCCAACTCGGACAGTTGACTTTCAAGAAAATGCAAGAATCTTCGGCGATAAATTTTTGAAAGAATTTTGCAAAAATCCATTATGAGTCTAACAATATAACAGTCGAAGACTGTTTTCATTAGGGTTTCTCAAGACTTCGAATGATTAACTTGGAAGAGTTTACTCTTTGCTATGAAAAATTCTGTTACATAATAAGAGATAACCAAAATGTGCTAATTTTGTTGCTTCTTAACTTGAAAAGTAATTGCAACTCCAATCACTTTCAAACTACCAAGATAGATTTCTATTTTGACATCTCGAGAGCTCAATTACTAACAGGTTTTAAAAGAAAACTTAATGTTTTTCAGTGGTTTTCTGACAAAATAACCCAATCAAACAGATTAAGAGTAATTCATAAGCCACATTTCATTTTGTCATAAGCATATTTGTATAATCTCCAATAAAATCTACAAACTTAATACAATGAGATTTTCACAACAATCATATTTTTTAAATGCTTTTCAATACACTCGAACCTCATATTCTTGTTTTTGTTTTCTTTCCTTTACTTTTCGGGATCAGATTGTACCTACAAGTCATTTTTCGTGGTAAGTACAAATAAAAAAGACTTCCCTAGTCCAACTCAGACAGTTGTCTTTCAAGAAAACGCAAGAATCTTCGGCAATAAGTTTTTGAAAGAATTTTGCAAAAATCTTTTATGAGTCTTACAATATAACAGTCGAAGACTGTTTTGATTAGGGTTTCTCAAGGCTTCGAGTGATTAACTTGGAAGAGCTTACTATTTGCTATGAAAAATTCTGTTACATAATAGGAGATAACCAAATTGTGCTAATTTTGTTGCTTCTTAACTTGAAAAGTAATTGCAACTCCAATCACTTTCAAACTACCAAGATAGATTTCTATTTTGACATCTCGAGAGCTCAATTACTAACAGGTTTTAAAAGAAAACTTAATGTTTTTCCGTGGTTTTCTGACAAAATAACCCAATCAAACAGATTAAGAGTAATTCATAAGCCACACTTCATTTTGTCATAAGCATATTCGTATAATCTCCAATAATATCTACAAACTTAATACATGAGATTTTCATAACAATCATATTTTTTAAATGCTTTTCAATACACTCGAACCCCATATTTTTGTTTTTGTTTTCTTTCTTTTACTTTTCGGGATCAGATTGTACCTACAAGTCATTTTTCGTGGTAGGTACAAATAAACAAGACTTCCCTAGTCCAACTCAGACAGTTGATTTTCAAGAAAACGCAAGAATCTTCGGCAATAAGTTTTTGAAAGAATTTTGCAAAAATCTTTTATGAGTCTTACAATATAACAGTCGAAGACTGTTTTGATTAGGGTTTCTCAAGACTTCGAGTGATTAACTTGGAAGAGCTTACTATTTGCTATGAAAAATTCTGTTACATAATAGGAGATAACCAAATTGTGCTAATTTTGTTGCTTCTTAACTTGAAAAGTAATTGCAACTCCAATCACTTTCAAACTACCAAGATAGATTTCTATTTTGACATCTCGAGAGCTCAATTACTAACAGGTTTTAAAAGAAAACTTTATGTTTTTCCGTGGTTTTCTGACAAAATAACCCAATCAAACAGATTAAGAGTAATTCATAAGCCACACTTCATTTTGTCATAAGCATATTCGTATAATCTCCAATAATATCTACAAACTTAATACATGAGATTTTCATAACAATCATATTTTTTAAATGCTTTTCAATACACTCGAACCCCATATTTTTGTTTTTGTTTTCTTTCTTTTACTTTTCGGGATCAGATTGTACCTACAAGTCATTTTTCGTGGTAGGTACAAATAAACAAGACTTCCCTAGTCCAACTCAGACAGTTGATTTTCAAGAAAATGCAAGAATCTTCGGCAATAATTTTTTGAAAGAATTTTGCAAAAATCCATTATGAGTCTTACAATATAACAGTCGAAGACTGTTTTGATTAGGGTTTCTCAAGACTTCGAATGATTAACTTGGAAGAATTTACTCTTTGCTATGAAAAATTCTGTTACATAATAGGAGATAACCAAAATGTGCTAATTTTGTTGCTTCTTAACTTGTAAAGTAATTGCAACTCCAATCACTTTCAAATTACCAAGATAGATTTCTATTTTGACATCTCGAGAGCTCATTTACTAACAGTTTTTAAAAGAAAACTTGATGTTTTTCCGTGGTTTTCTGACAAAATAACCCAATCAAACAGATTAAGAGTAATTCATAAGCCACACTTCATTTTGTCAAAAGCATATTTGTATAATCTCCAATAATATGTACAAACTTAATACAATAAGATTTTCATAACAATCATATTTTTAAATGCTTTTCAATACACTAGAACCCCATATTTTTGTTTTTGTTTTCTTTCCTTTACTTTTCGGGATCAGATTGCGGAATTTTAGTGGAATGCTATTTTTTCTCCTGAATCAGATTAGACTTGTACAGACAAATGAATGTACTGTTGTTATTTTAGTTTTTTGTAAGCTGAACTAATTCTCGCGATAGCTCTATACAATACTGATCGTCTAGTTGTGCTGTTTCATTCAAAAGAAACAATAGTTATAGTGCAGTTGTTTGCATCCAAAAACTCTGCCAGCAAGCCTTGTTAGAATGGCTCCAGTAAAAAAAAAACAAGACAGCTAGTGCGAGACTCTGCGTTGCACACAATATTCGAATAACCGTCTGAGAGGAATAAATCCATTGTCTGTCAGTGGTTCAGAGCTGAAACTGAAGAAACCTTAATTTGGACCTACTTTAATATGAAGTTTGAAAAACTCAGAATCCTGAATTTGACACAAATTTATGTTAATATAAGATGGGGCACACAAAATTTGCGTTAAAAAAGACTGCTGATCAATGGGGCACAAAAAATCAAAAAGTAGAAGGATTAAGGGAAAAACAGGTATCTGAACTCAAATAAGTTTAAAATTTTTTTGGCCTTTTCACGATCGGTTGCCTTTTGTGTTGTTTTTTGATGTGCCTTAAAAACCAACACTTGAAACTTTTTTCTCAGTTTTAATAAATTAAATTAGGTGGCAGGTTTAAAAAGTACGCCATAGTTTTGCTCAGAAATCCAAAAAACGTACTCAATATCTCATTGCTTCAAATATTTTCCTGAAAAAAGGTTTCCCATTTAATTATCATCAAAGTTATACTAATGACTTAATCGCAAATTCTGTTGACTGAAACTTCGAGTCCCATAAAACATATTTATTCCAAACTTAAGTTTGACTGTTATTTGACGCTTCAGGAACAATAAAGAGAATATCGAGTTTATAAAATCACTTATTCTAATCACTTTTTCTAAAAATTTAGGTGTTCTGTACTTTTGTCTTGGGAAAGATCATCAAATCAATTTTTTAAAGTTTTATGGGCATAGTTCTATTGAAAGATTTAGTATATAATGTAAGTACCTTATGCCAGCAGAAAATATGTGCGTCATTACGCGAGAAATACAAGGAAAAAATTAATGGAAGTAATTCAAAGTTCTTTTTTCTTCGTTTTCTAAATAAATTGTTTTTCATTTTTTTGCGTCGCAGGATTATAATGATTCTTTTGGAGACTATCATAATAAAAAAGATAGAAAACAATTTGCTATTTTATTTCAAAAGTTTATGAATAAAAAATTTCGAAAAGGGAAAATAAAATTTTCCGACTACTGTTTCTTTTAAAACTTTTCTCTTTTTTCGGGAACACTGATCTACAAAAAATTAAAAATCTTATATCAGTACAAAAAGAGAGAAGCAGTTAAAAAGATTGTAAAAATTTTATAAATTATTGTTTTTTTTATCAGGTTTTCCTTTTTTAAGCAAATTTGTCGAATCCCATATGAAATATACAAACATAATATAATAAGTTTTTCATGAAAAATCTGCTTTTATTGGTTTTATTACCCTCAAATCCCATATTGCTTGTGTTTCGTTTATTTTCATTGATTCATGAGCATTGTTTTTGGCAGATTTAGTATATAATGTAAATATCTTATGTGAAAGGAAAATACTTGTGTCAACAGGCGAGAAAAACAAGGAAAAAGTTGATGGAAAAATTTCAAATTTGTTTTGTTTTTTCTTCGTTTTCTAGATAGATTCTTTATCATTTTTTGCATTGCGGGATTATTATATTTATTTGTTTTGATACTATTATAAACAGACAAAATCATAGGAAACAATTTGCTATTTTTTCAAAAGTATATGTACAAAAAATTTCAAAATGAAAAAAAGAAAAAGAAAAAAAATGAAAAGAAGAAAAAGAGGGAAGGAACTGCAAGCAAGAAAAAAAATTGGATACTATTTTTTGAGGATTTTGTTTTTAAGCAAGTTTGTAAAATCCAATATAACATTTACAAACAAAATATAATAGGTTTTCATGACAAATTTAATTTTATGGATTTTAATAACCTCAAACCCCACATTCCTTGTTTTTCGATTGTTTCCTTTACCTTTCGGTCTCCGATTGTGGAGTTTTGCAGGAGGTTAGATTCCCTCCGTAATCAGATCAAATTTGAACACACAAACGAATGAATTTTTAATAACACAAGCTCATTTAAAGGTTTTTTGTGAGCTAAACTTGTGCGTAAAAAATTCTTCGGATAGCTCTATACAAACCATATTGTCTTGTTATGCTGTTTGATTCAAAGAAACAATAACTTCAGTCCTGTTATTTGAAATCAAAACGTCTACCAGCAAGCTTTGTCATTATAACTCCGGTAAACTCAAACAATAAGGATAGCGCGAGACTCCAAGGTGCACACATTGTTTAAACGAACGTCTTAGAAGAATGAGTCCAATGTCTATCAGTGTTGCATATCTGAAATTGAAGGAACCTTGATTACGATTAACTTTAATTTGAAATTTGAAAAATTCAGAATCTTGAATTTAGTGTATATTTATGTTAATATAATCTGATGTAAAATTAAGCAATTTCATATAATTTTCAAAATACAAAGAAAGTTTTCAAGAAACTTAACATACAAGAGCAATCAGTCACATCAAACACTTAACATTGAAAACGAGACAGTAATTTGCAAAACAAACTGCTGCGCTCATTTGAGATACTAGAATTAGCACAGAGATAAGTGACTAGATATGAATAAAGCAATAACTAAAACATAGCAGCTACGAAATTTAAATACTATTTATCAAATAGGTTTTTTAAATTTTATATTTGTTCGGGTTTAATATTAGCCAAACTGAAGAGAAAGTTTTTTTTTCTTGAATTGAGTTATATGTTTTTAATTTAAAGTGAAAGTGTAGTAAACGTATCCTCTTTCTTTCAGTTTTTTCTCTGGTTAAATAGTAATATAGCTGGAGACCAACAAAAATCGGAATTTCTAAATTCACTTGAAGCATCAGGGTTAATGAACAGAACATAGAACTGGAAAGATAGAAACAGAATTTCCTCCTTTCTCACAGCATTGTTTTCTTTCATTGTGGACTCGAATATCTCATAATTCGTGGCATCTGCGACATTTCATAAAATTAACTTTTAAATAAAAAAGTTGAGTTGTTTTTGAGGCAGTGCGTTTTTTCACAGAAAAATTTTGAAAGATAACTTTCGATCTTTTTCTTTCCTAACTCAGAAAAATTATAATAAAGTTCACCTACATCTGCCACTAACTCAAACAGTTTGCAATATAGGAACGCTATATTTCACTCAAATGGTTTTTTCAAGAGGCTAGAAAATCCACCAAAGAGATAAATTTTCAAATTTTTTGTTTTTTCGTTGTTCTCAGAAAACTGGCGATCTGTAGCTTTCTTTTGCATAGGGAGTGTAAGAGTTGTTACGTTGAGTATCTGTGCACTGGCAGAAACACTGGCCGAAATACTGGCAGAAACAATTTGTGCATTGGCAGAAACACACCTGAGAGGTGATCAAAAAGCTGAAATGAACGGCTACGAGTTTTTAAACTCAGGAATAGCTATGAGTGCAAGCAAGACTCAAGCAAGAGTTGGTGTAGCTTATGACCCTGCTAAAGTCAACGTCATCGACTTTGCAGCTGTGTCAGAAAAGAGCGCAATAGCATGACTGATAGCCAAAGATACAAGACTGCAGGTTGTTGCTACCCATGCTCCCACAGAAAACTGTGATGAAAAGGAGTACATGCAGTATTTGCAAGAGCTGAAGGAGACTTGCAAATTGCGTTCCTCGAAAGTAAAGTCATCGATTGAGTTCCAGCTTCTAATACTCGAAGACCTTAACGCACCATTGGGAAGAGAGATGCATGGGCATCTAGAGAAACAGGTTGGAAGATTCCTTCCTGAAGAAGAGAGTAGCAGGACTGGTGAACTCATAACTGAAATGATCACCGAGTTAGGCCTTCGCGTCAACAATAGTTTCTTCAAGAAAAAAGAAACTAAGAACATGGGCTGGCGGCATCCAAGGACAGGAAAACTCTCACTGAAAGACTACTGTCTAAGTCCAACGAACTCGAGAATAATGGTTCAGGACTTGAGGTTTTCCTGGCGCGATAGCCAAGACAGCGATCACGCAATGATGATCCTGCTCATCATGGATAAACTCCCTAAAAAACCGCGAGCAAGACATGAGACCCAGAAAACCGCAACAAGAGGAGTTGAAAGATGAAACGTAGACATACGAGACAAGTGTGAAAAGAGCTCGAAAATTTGCGCACGAAAGTGAAGGCAACAACAATTGATCCAGCCAAAATTACGGGCACGTTGAGGCAGATAATTGAAGAGCAGGGAACCGATGAATGATCTGATTTTGATGGAAGTTCCTGGGCAAGTCACTTGACCTCAGCAGAAATTGAGACTCTAAAAGAACAAAAGTCAGTGCATGAAAGACATCTTGCAAGCAAGTGTCCAAAAGTCAGAGTCAAAACGGATGAACTTAACAAGAAAGTTAAGAAAATCATATCCTGCTGCAAAGACCGTGCCATTGAAAGCCGGCTGAAATCCTATGAGGATTTGCAAGATACACAAGATATCAAAAATACTTTCAAGTCCGTCAAAGAAGCGCTAAGATGCTAGCGAATCTCTTGGTTCGAGAGGAAACGAAAGTCAAGTAAAATGCTTGACAATGAAAACTTTCACAAACACTATACAGGGCTTTTTAAAGCCAAGCTACAACAATATGAGCAGTTCCAGGAGGGTAACAGTGAAAGTAGGGCACCTCCCACGTTCTTTGAAGTTCGAAGGCAACTTCGTGCGCTGAAGACGGGCAAAGCTCCTGGCCAAAGCGGCATTACTATTGAAACTTTCAAACTCCTTGAAGAGGAGATAGCAACTGTCTTGACTCTAATGTTCCGTAACCTGTGGGAAAATACAGAGTTAGTACCGCAGAAATGCAAAGATGCCAAAGTTATCAGTCTGTACAAAAAAGGGGACCAAATGGATCCCGGAAATTACAGATCACTTTTCATGCTTGAGACAGAGGGTAAATTACTCTGTAAGATCCTGAAAGAGAGGATCGATGATATGACTGTAATGAAGCTGGACAGTTATCAATTCGGCTTCAAAAAATGTTGAGGCACCCTTCAAGTTATTTGGCTGCTACGGAACCTATTACAGACTGCAAGAGAAGAAAAGAAAGACTTGTACATGGCGTTTATTGATCTCGTAAAAGCCTTCGACTCTGTAGATAGAGGAGCTTTGATGAATACACTGATCGAAAACGGGGTCAATAACACAATTAGAAGCCTGATCTGGAATATTCATTCTGGTGCGGAAGGCGTATTAGAGCAAAGATACAAGTTTCTCCACGAAAGAGGAGTGAGACAAGTCTGTGTACTTGGCCCAAAATTCTTTAATCTGACCTTCGGCAAGATATGTCGAGACTCATTGAAGTATGATAAGGAATTCATCGGGCACCTTGCATACGCTGATGACCTAGTTTTCCTCGCTAGCAGTCAGTCGTAATTGGAAGAAAAGCTCGCAGTATTCAATGAAGAAGTAGTGAAAGCAGATATGGAAATTTCCATCCCAAAAACAGAAATAATGGTAGTGATTTCTGAAGCCACTAACCAGCTGCACTCAGTTATTGGAATTGACGGAAAGAAGCTGAAAGTGGTGTCGGAGTTTAATTATCTCGGCAGTGTAATAACAATTGACTCTGATATCAATAAAACAGTCGCAAGTAACTGAAAGAAGGCTAGATTGGAAGTTGTAAAGCTCAGGGCAGCATTAGTTAG
This sequence comes from Convolutriloba macropyga, assembly GCF_964194025.1. Taxonomy (NCBI): domain Eukaryota; kingdom Metazoa; phylum Xenacoelomorpha; order Acoela; family Convolutidae; genus Convolutriloba; species Convolutriloba macropyga. The sequence continues at coordinate 10,930,063 of NC_134471.1, read as the reverse complement.
TGGGACACTCAGAATGAAAACAAAGTGTCGACTAATTGAAATCTTTGTGAAGCAAATTTTTTTATACGGCCTTGAAACCAGCATCACGTTAAAAACTAATATAGAGAAAACGGGCGCCGTGCTGAATAAAGCACGAAGAGTGGTCATGAAATTGAATGACAAAAATGTGATGCCAATAAAGGAATTGAGCGTAGCTGTCACTCTGAAGGACATAGAGACCGAGTTGGCGGTCAGAAGAGCCGGTCTTTGGGTGAGCCTGAAAAATTTAAAAGTCCCTGAGCTACTTTCGGTCTGTAGGAGCCGAAAGACATACACCAAAGACTGGCTAAGAACACTCAAAAACGACTTGAAGAGGCTAAAAGTCGAAAATATTGAAAAATGGATCAAGAAACCAAAGTCGATTAAATATTCAGACCAGGATGATATCACCATAAAATCTGTAGCCGAAAGACCACAGATAGTAGAGTGTTCTATGAAAAATTGTAATCGCATGTTTGCAAATACAAAGGAAATGAAAAGACATGTGAGAACCGATCATGATGTTACAAAAATGGAGTCATAATTAGACCCAGAAATGATCGTAATACCAACAACAACACCGCTTTGCTGCCCCTTGAGTGGCTGTAATAAGTCATAAAAGACAGTAGGCTGGTGGAAAGCTCACATGAGAAACGCTCACCCGCAATGCGTGGTAGCAGAAAGTGATATGAAAGTAGCAGGTACTCAAAAATCAGTCGCACAAACAAGCTCAGACATAACTGCGGACAATAGAAATCAAGTGTTTCAATGCCCGAATTGTGCTCGACATTATAATGTCAAGAAGAGCTTAGTGAATCACTGTTAGGAGAGACACAGCTGCTCCTACAGTAAAGGCAGAGAGGTCGGAAGGAGAGGGACTAGAAGCTCTCAACCCGAAGACTCTCCTCCACCTAGAGATCCGGACAATCCGGGGCCCCGTCTCAAGGGAGCCAAAGGATCTGATGTGATCAGTCTCCTGTTGCAAACCCTCAAAGGTCTGATGAGTATATACCGGCGGTCGGGCAGCTTTTCGCTACCTACCAATGGGAGGGGCCACGTTGAGTATAGCTTCTGAAAAATGAAAGCCGCACTTTTAGATAAAAAAGGAAGTTTTAGAATATCCTTAACGTACACAAAAAGGAAACTAAATGTTTTGCCGTTGTCATACTCAATTTTTTCGTAAGCTTAAATTTTGATTCCCGTGTGCTATAAAGTCTTGTGGTTTCGACTAAATAAAACGTCTATTGAAATACAAAAAAATTAAAAGCTTTCAAGGGGTACTGAGAAAAACAGAAAAGGCTGGCGAGAAGCTGAGAACAGTTTCTTTTTTCAGTTTTTAGTGGTTTGAATGCTTTATTTTTGCCAGTGTTCTTTGTTTGTCAAACTAAATGATATCATGGAACAAAACTATGAAATATTTTATAGTTTCATTGCAATTTTCTAGCAACTACATTAGTATATTTTGATACCTTTAATATCATCCTCAATTCCCATCGCCAAAACTTTAAATTTTCCTCTTCTATCAATTTTTTGAAGAGCCTCCTTTTTCCAAACTGTTAAAAAAGAAGTAGTTTCTTATAGAAATCAAAAAGGCCTCAAGATCTACAAAATTATTTTTCTTTTCTTTTATCTACGATACGTAAACAAAGTAAAAATTTGACTTCAGAAAAAAAGCTCGCCTCGCACGGAAAAAATGTTGGAAGAAAAATCAAAGGGCAAGGTAATTTTCTTCATATGAACGAATAAACAATGTACCTGTCAAATTCATCTAATTACAAAATGGAAAATTATTCACTTAGTTTTTGATGTACTTATCGTATCTCCATGAATTCCTTTATGAGTCTTACAAGATAACCGTCGACAATAATTTTGATTAGGGTTTCTCAAAGATTTGAGTGATTAACTTGGAAGAGTTTCAATCTTTGCTCTGAAAAAGTCTGTTGCATGACAGGAGATAATCAAATCTTGACAAATTTTCGCTTCTTAGCTTGTAAAGCATTTGGGAACTTCAATGAACTTCAACTTACCAAGATACATTTTTATTTCTCCAGAGCTCAATTACGAAAATGAACATTTCTTTTTTAAAAAAGAATAATTGTGCTTTTTTCCGTGGATTTCATACCAAACGACTCACTCAAACAGATTCAGCGCTATTCATAAAACACATCTCATGGGGCGTGAAAAACTTCACAGGTGGTAAAAAAGCCTTGTTAATTAGCGCCTGACTTAAAAAGTCTGACAATTTGCATGCATCAAAGTACGCTCTAATTTCGGAAAAGAACACAGTTTGTCTGTTGTATGCGACACATTTTGTCTTGTTATGCTCTTTGCATCAAAAATAACAGTAACAATAATTTTTAGTGAAGTAGTTTGTACAGACCAAACATGTACAGACAAATGAATGTACTGTCATTTTTTACTAACACAAGCTCATTTCTGTGTAAATAGCTCTCCCGATAGCTCTATACACACGATATTGTCTTGTTATGCTTTTTGATTCAAAAAGTAACAAAAATTTCAGTGCTGTTTGCAATCAAAACGTCTGCCAGTAAGCCTTGTTGATATGAGTCTGGTAAATTATAAAAGGACGGCTAGTGCGAGACTCTGTGTAAATAATGTCCGAAAAAACATCCGAGAAGAATAAATCCCTTGTCTGTCAGTGGTGCAAAGATAAAATTGAAGGAACTTTGATTAGGACGTACTTTAATATGAAATCTGAAGAAATCTTTATTTTTCAATTTATGTTAAAATATTTTGAAGTAAACCTAACCAATTTCATTCCTTTTCCAACATAAAAAGAGCTTTCAACAGAAACTTGAAGTACAACAAGAACAATCAATCACAGCAAACATTTATCATTGCCACGTACAGACAGTAATTTGCCAGACAAACTGCTGCGATCAGTTGAGATGCTATAATTAGAAAGCAGATAAGTGGCTGGATATAATTATAACAATAACTCAAAATTAGCAACTGAAAAATTAAAATCACATTTGCCAATATATTTCTTAACTTTATGTTTGTTCGGCTTTAATTTTAGCCAAACTGAGGGGACCAGTTTGACTCAAGGGCCAGCTGATTTGTTTTCTAAAAACTATTACAAATAGAACGAAATCTGTAAAAAAAATGATAGCAATTATACCTTTCCTTACCTTTCGGCCTCTTTTTTCGGAATATTTGTGACATATTATGTTTTCTCCTTAATCAGATCAAACGTGTACAAAGCAATGTCTTCCCATCATTAGCATTAGAGCTTTTTCTGGAATTACGCAGAAAATTATTTTAAGCAGGCATTACTGACGAAGGAGCTCGCTAATGAAAAAATAGGCTAAGATAAAAAAAAATCGGATCTTTTCTCATTTGGTCCCCCCAATGTTGTGTATGCCCCCAGGTACAACGTATGACTTGCCATATGGAATGTTACTAATTAAAAAATTACAAATGCACCGGGGAGTGCAGGGCCGTAAAGATTATATGCACACAAAGCTGGGAGGGGGGGGGGGGGTAGATATAAAAATCATCTCCTTCCCCACTTGATAGAATTTTGAGGCAAGGCATATTGATTCAATAATAAAAACGAAAAGATTGAAGTAATTGCAGAATGCTAAACTTAAAACAACGACTCAGAAATGTTTTGATAGTTTTCGTACAAAATCATGAACCTTTTAAGGTCCTCTTCACGATCATTTTTAGCTTAATGTTGGCTTGGGAATATATATCTCAAGGTCAAATAAAATCATTATTTATGTATTTTTTGGAAGATCTGGCGGTCATTTTTAGAAGTCGCTGAAACTTGTGCCTAACAAATAGTCACTTTGAAAAGGTCGCATAGAAGTAGTTTAAAAAAACTTTTGGTTTCTTCTTAGTTTATACTTTCAACATTATTAAAAAGACTTCTCAAGTCTTACAAAGAGTAGTGATCCTTATTTAAACAATAACCAAACAGTCTTATTAAACAACTATAAAGAAGTTTCAGGTTTTCAGCAATAAAAAGAAGTTACCCCAAGTTTCGACGAATGGCTTCTCATATTTCCGATTTTCTCTGCTTTTCTCGATTGAGCACGACAAAAAGAATCCTAAAAAGAATTAATTGTCTCCTATATTGGGTGTTGAGCAGCTGAGAGAAAAAATAAAAAATAACAACTAACTGATAATAAAATGAATGACTAATTTTACCTTTGCTATAGACCAGATTGAAAATAATGTTGAAACAAAAAATCATAAAATGATTTAGCTGTCGCACCACATTTCATAATTTAGCGCCAGAACTATAAATGAGAAAAAACTGTTTTCCATGAATTCTATCCCGTTTTAAAATTTATTTTCTGTTCATAAAAGAAATGGTCCTAAACAACTACCAATAATAATTGAGCAGCAAACATTTCAAAAGCAAAATAATAAAGCAGAATTTTTAATTTCCGATAATTTAGACTACAAACAATCTTTTTTTTTCGCAATTGAAATAGTGAGCTGTATTTTGTAGAAAATTGCCTTCTACTTGAAGCTTATGAGACCTGCAATTAAAAAGTTTCCGTATATTTATTGCAGTAAAAACTTTTTGTTTAATTTGCTAAAAAAAAGAACTTGGTACAATAGATCTCACAAATCCACAGAGCATCAAAATTTGATGTTTCATATAAAGGAAAAAACTGCAAAATGAACAAACCCGGCAAAAATCTTAGGCTATTAGTACATCTTTAGAAAAAAGTCCCAATTCATATTTCTAATGTTTTGCAGTTGTCTCTGTTAGTATTATTATGTATTCATATACGTTCCAGCGTCCAGATATTGTATTCTCATCTGAAATATGTTTTGATGGAGGAAGGAAAACCATAAAACATGTACATGTACAAACCTAAGTGGATATTCACTTTTCATTCGAGATTTTTACAAAATTATTGCTCAAAACAGCAGCGCAACCAAAACTTTTTTCATCGGCTTTCAGAGCAATCAGTTTCAACTGCAAGTGTCAATTTCAAATTATTTATGGTCGATTTTATATTACCTCTCTTTACCTTAATACCCGCCACAGATGTATCAATTCAGACAAATTTTACGAGTTTTGTTAAAAAAGAGATAATAGCAGGTTTTCACAAAATTGGAGGTCTGAGTTCTAAAAACCTGAGCTCCAAATTATACTTGATAGCGTTTTGTATACTTTTCTTTGCTTTTTTTAATTTTCTCATTCTTACACAGCTCAATGAGAGGCTAGCGAATTTATAAATTGGTTCAATTAGAGATAATAGTCGCGTGTCCGGAACACCTCGTGTAACAAAACAACCATACGAAGAATACAACTACTATGTTTTGTCAGGTGTTCCTTAGGAAGGGTAGCAGAATTTAGGTGAATGGCGAAAAAGATCACAAAAACGGTTGGTAAAAGGATTTTCACAGTGCGATGAAAAGTGATTTTTTTTACAGTTTTTTGTACTCTACTCTATACGTTAAATCCTCTGAATACAACTCTTTTCGAAAAGCAAAATTTAGTGGTCGTATTAATTTGAGAGTTTGTTTTGCGGCCAAAAAGTTCCTTTCGTTATTCTCGGAGGAACATTTCAAATGGCGAATGAAGAAAGTTGGCTTTCGCATCAATAAATCTACCTTGTTATCCAAAAATATTTTTATTCGTGCGACGAGGAAAATGTTGAATGTGTTCCATACGATTAAACAACGTTTTATGAATAAAAGAGCGTTAAAAAACTAAAATCTAAAGTTTAGCGAGTAAAAACGTACCTTAGGTATCCTTGGAAAAGACGATTGAAATTATAAGAAAAATTGTACTTATGTACCCGTGGAAATAATAATTGAAACTTTTGCCCTTAATTTTCTGGTGACTATGACTCCCACCGAAAAGATGCAGAATGCAACCCAAAAAAGCATCTGAAAAACAGAATGTCCTTTTTTGATGAAAGAACGATTTTTTTCGTTAATAAAAATTCCCCACTTTTTTTGTACTGTAAATATGTTCGATAACCGAAAACCTAAATTTAGGTGTCATAATGCGTTGTTATTTTCAATTATTCTGGCGTCTTTTTAACAAAATTATTCTCAGTTGAGTCATTGACTGCGATTTTAGGTAACTAGTAGTCCATTGTGCAAAAACCGGCGCAGTAACCTTCAATTAATAACTGCTTGAAAAATCAACTGAATTAGGTCACATGGAGATAAAATTTATATGGAGAAACTTACATGGAGACAAATTCGAATTTACTGCTGTATCATTCGTCATCTCCTTTTTATAGTTTTATGAAGTAAGGTCAGTTTTTGTAGTTATTAATTTACTGAATGTTCATAGTTCCAAATAAAGTTGCAGCAGTGAGAATATACTGTTGTTTTAAAAACCCAAAAAAATCTTGAAATCATTTTTTGGGTGAAAAATTTTCGATAATAACAATCACAAAAACAACGCATGATGAAAAAATGTTGTTCAAATCTGTTTCTTGAAGACAATAAGTCAATCACTGCTAGAATTTACTAAGAGTTTAATTTCAATTTGATTTATTTATTAAAATTTGGCAATGGAAAAATTTAGCATGCAACACTAAATTTTTACGTGTATCTAGAAAACTAATTGGCCTAGATTTTTTGGTGCCGTAAAATGACGTTGAACTGAACATTTATCTATAACTTCACGTGATCACGTGAAACTAGAGAACAATTCAACATATGATCTTGACAAAAATTGATCTTAAAGAAGATTGTCCAAAAATATCTTCTGATAGTTTTTAACAATAAGCATATCGAGTTGAATTACAATTTTTTTAGGACGATGAAAATGCTTAAAACAAAAAGGATCAACTTTTATAATTCAAATGAGAAAATTATAAACATTTGGTCCCAAACTAAAGTTGATTAATATTCCACAAGAAAACAATCACCATCAGCTACTGAACAGTTTAATGCCTTTAAATACATTTTTCCTAGACTTCCGTTTTAACTTGTAATACAATATGCTATAACTTGTTAACTAATATAGTGATGCAAATCTTCATCCCGCGCAATTTTATAATTAACTGTTTGGTAGTCTATAAGGCTATTTTTTGAACAGTTAAAATTTTGGATAAATAAACTTTTTGCTTCTTTAACATATTTGTTGTTTTTCTGCTTGTGTTCCGGAAAGTGATAATCGCCTGCAAATAACAACTAGCAACTTGATTGATTAAACGCCATAAACTGGAAGCTTTCTAACCGCAGTCTTCGAAAACGGACAAAAGGCTTTTATTGGATTTTTAGGGAAAAGTTATTGTTTCTCAGTGCTTCCCAGTTGTCTAATTGTCTCAACTCATTATTCAATGATGATGATTCTAACTCATCCAAATTCTCAGTTTTTTCCTTCAAACATATTATCAGAACAGGTTTTCAGTATAAGTTAAAAAATAAGCAAATTACCATACACAATACAGTGAATGAAAACATGAGTTTCTTACCTGTACAGAAATGCAACTGCTCATGGCTATAAACAACTAGTAATTATTAATAACTTCCCCTGGTATAAAGTCTAATCAATAGCTAATACCTTTATTGCCTCGGTGTTTTCTATAATCCGTGGATAGTTTTCGCTCTGTCGAAAAATTTGGAATAATCTTTTCCTAAAATGCTGATAATATAAATTGCTATGAACGTAAATTTGACCTCTAATTGGCTAGAAATTCTCGCTAATAAATTATACACAATAAACTGTTAAATCGAATAGTTAATTTAGGGATAAGTTTGACCGAAAGATTTCTTCAGCTCATAAGTTGTATTTCGCTAACAGAAGGCTGGTGAGTCCTGATCAAATTCTGTTGCAAACAAATTGAGGTTTTTGTGCAGATTTCAAATTTGCTTTCAAATAATCACCTGAGCTGTCTATCATGCTAATCAGAGGTGCACAGCTTAAATGCAACGAATTTTAGCTAACTTTTATTAAACGGATAAACAAAGAGACGAGATTAAAACTGTATCAAGATATTAGTTAGTCGCTTCTTAACAAACACATATTAGATTACAACATTAGTAAGTACATAACTAATTACACCAGGTTATTTTTATTAACCGATGTCAGACAAGTTTAAAGTCAGTTTAGCTGACGGACTTTTGCTTATCAATAATGCCATACAGTGAGTTCCAACGATCGATAGACTAATCAAAAATTTTCAAAATGCTTTTAGCTTTTCATTTTATTTATTTTTCGTTTTGAGCAAACTTTTAAGCGCCGAGTACTGTGTACTGAATGCGAAAACAGGAAGTGCCATAATTATTACAATAATTTTCTAGACTTATAAGCGCTGCGTTATTAGTTTAATCTAAACTTAATCCACTGGATGGCGAATATGATCACGCGATAACTTTTTGTCTGGGATTGATCTATTTAACAAATAAAATTAACTACCTGAAATATTATTTGCAACAAACTGCAAACGCTAAATGAAATAAGAATGTTAAAATGGTCGATCATGGTTTAGATCATAAATCGAAACCAAACTGAACTTGATGGTATATAATTGCCGTTTGGCCATAATTGAGCCAGTTTTTAAGATCACCGGAAGTTGAATGTGCCATTAATTGTTGGTAGGTTTGAGATGCGTACGAATAAACTAGAGTATAGATGCAATAATTGGTTTAACTTGATATTCAATGACGCTTCCTTTCCTATATGTAGTTTAAATAAAGGACAAGCTACGTTAAGTATTAAGCTAAATTGCATTTTCATAGTGATTAGTTTAACAATGTTTGGTTCATCATCGGATATTCAAAGATTTCATGACTTAAGTACACATTTTTAATAGGCCAAATGTAAAGTATTTTCAAGGTATCAATTAAGGCAAGGAAAACAATTAAGTGGGTTATTTGCAGACATTTTTTCACTATCCAACATGACGGCTCAGTCATAGCTGTGCGTCGCACACATTGTTCCAACATAGCTCTCAAAGATTTCGTTAAAGAGCAATGACTCAAAAACTTGATTATGGTTTAGCTAACAATCCCATTAAGAGAGTTTATTCTCTTATCGTTTATTCAGATAGCAGGAAAAGTGAGCGCACCTTCGTCTGCTTGAATTTTGAAGCTTAATATTTTAGATAAAATAAACTTTATATCAATTTAACTTTAATTTTTTGTTTTCGTTACGGTCTCCAGTTCGGACCAAAAGCACGTGCCATGTCAATGACCGTGAACGGTCTGCTTATTCAGGTTGTTGTTGTATTGCCCTGCATTTAACGATGCTGCGAAAGCTTCCTCTTGATGTGGATGTCCCATCTGTTTTCTGATCTTGTGATTCTTTTTGAGATATGGTCTCGTCCACTGTTCGTACCATTTCCACGTTGTTTTTTTCCAGACTTGCAAAGGACTGTCGTTCACTAGAATTGTCCGAGATGAGTTTTGAGGTTGTATGAAGGAAGTGTTCAAAACTTTCCTGATGATAAAAAAAGCTGTGAACGTCTTCGTGTTTTCATTGGGCTTGAATATAATAGGTTCGAACAAGTTGAGTCAGACTTGCTGGTAACCTAAATCTGCGTCCCAATAGTAATTCAACCTTCTTTTACACAAGTGGTCATCGATGCCCTCTGCAAGAACGTTCCAAATGATTCGTTGAAATAGGGACTTCACGCTCGAAGTGTCCGCATCACTTTGTCAATTGCCCTCTCTGCTAGCTCATTAGCTCTTAGAAGATAGACAGGTAGTTCAACAATCTGAAATTGAATGGAGTACAGAGAACAACATTTTTGTTGATGATTCAATTGTGTATGGTCAAGGCGTCCATTTTTTGGTGGAATACTTTTGCTTCTGAACTTTTTTTAAAATTATCATTTTTGTTTCGATTCATTAGGTCTTGGAATAGTCTTGTTTGTTTCAAGTTCTGTATTCATTTCTGTTTTCCTCACCAAATTGCACTGATCAAAGTTTATTTTGGTGGTAGCAAAGAACACTCGACAGATGTCAGGTTAATCTTTGTCAACATCCCTTATGCGTGGGATTTCAGTTCCCTAGCAGTGTACTTCAACTTAATATCAAACTCCATGAAAATTACAACCCATCTTTTGATACTAGCTGTTGCTGTCTTTGGGAATTCCTCGTCCGTTGCAGACAGATATTCGAGTGGTATGCGATCAGCCTGGAAAGCGAAGAAACTGCCTTTTGCCATATGTTTGAGTGATGTTGTTCCGGTTCAGTAATTTTCCTCAAGTATTTTACCTGAAGACATTATGGCACAATAAACACCTGAATCGTTTGTTCAGATCGCACGGTAGTAAATTCGGCTTATTTCAGCAAACTGTGAGGCTGTACGAGTGGGCTAGTGCATAATTCAACCTTTTATGTACTTAAAGTCTTTCAAAGTAAATCAAAGTCTTTAATTGCATTATGCTGTTTATCACATCATGAGGATATAGCACTTTAGCTATAAGACTGAGAATTTTTCTCCCAAATAAACTCGCTAGGCTGGACCAACACACAATTTCAACAAAATTTTGAGCCTTTCAGCACTTCCTTCATACGACCTGAAAACTAATCTCGGACAATTCTTCGGATCAATTGCAAGATCAAGCATTCTTTTGTCCAAGCATTCTCTTTTGCTCTTCGGACCATCAAATCTTCTAAAAAGGTAACCAGACGCTTGATTCCTTTGAGCGTTGGTTCACTGCATCTCCAGAAAATTGAATATGAGTTTTTCAAACCTTAAGGTCCTCATACATCACTTTGTCATTGACTTGCACTTTCAAATATCAGTTCTGCACTCTTCGTTCTTTGACACACAAGTTGCTATGCATTAAAAACTCCTTCTTACTCTAAAATCGTTGGCGTAGAAGCATCAGTTTTGAAACAATTTTGGCGCCAAATCAATTGAAACCATTAATACATCAAGGAAATGAAACGCTTGTTTGACTGGGAACCATATTGTAAAAGAAAATAGAATCCGGTGAACTCAAATTTATATGGATTCAAAAAACAAATCAGGACTTGATTTACTTTCACGAAATGTGCTTTTAATGTTTTCCGTGTTCCATAATGCTTAATCATGTATTGGTTGATTTTAGAGAAGACTGAGTGACTTCAAAGACACATTTTTGAAAGATGATCTGTCAAAACAAAAAGATAGGACAACAATAGAAAAAACAGTTTTTTGTTGTAATCTTCAGATATGCTACCTCAGTTTTGGATTATGAAATCGGCAAACTACATAAGACATCCTGCAATATTTTTGGAAAAATTAAAATCTTTAAATTTTAGTTCCGTTTTCAAGGAAAACTTCAAAATCTACTGTTTCGCTCAATCAGTTGCTTTTTTTTGTTTTTTTTTCATATACACGTTTGCTTTCAAAATTTTAGAACTACAAGTTTACACTTTTCCACAATATTTTTGAACATTGAAAAGTACAAAAGAAACAAAACTGGAACTTACAAAGTTTATATTCTGTATGATTCTTTCGGTGGGTCAACAAATGTTGATTTAAAGATCTAACCGATGAGAAAAGTTTCAGCCTCACATACAGTTTCTGATTTCGAAAATTTTTTGAGCAATAAAAGAAAAATTTGCAAAGCTACATTGTGCAACGTGATCTCTTGTTTTTGTTTGTCGCGACAATCATATCCGTGAACGATACAGAGGGTGCAACTAAAATCTAATTTTTTGTTGTTTGAAGTTTCATGGATTGTTTAAAGCTTGCCAAAAATCTCCGATATGAGTAGTAAATAATAAGAGCGTTAAGAGCGGGGGGGGGGGCTATTCATGCGATACTAAACATGGGAATATAGGGTGTGATCATGAGTGGGAATTAGGTTAGGAGGGATTGAACGGTTTGTACATGTAAAACCTTTCCTTTCCGCTTTATTCCAATCTTTCTTTCTCGCCGCTTTCTCAATAGTCTTAGCGCTTTCAAAACACTCAATCAATTTAAACTAAAACCAAATACTTAACTCCATGCAAAATCAAGACTTGTTCAGTTTTGCGTGCGCTTTTCTGCGCTATTAAATTTAATTACACTGTCTAATAACACCTTGCAGTTTTAAACACTGGTTCTTCTGGTTCACTTTCACTGGCTTCCTCTGCTTCAAAATTAATAAACGGGTTATCGGGACTGGCATTTTCATCCGAACTTGCATCAAAATCAACTTAATCACTGCTCCCAATATCCGAATCGTTTATCAATTCAGCAGCTAGAAAACCAGGGTCGGGTGACTGCCACGTGTTGGAGCTTTGGGTGTTGGTTTCTGGAGACGATGGTGGCACAACGAAACTGTTATCCCACTCAGGACTCGAACTTAGCTGTAAGTCACTAAAATTGCCAGAATTTTCATAATCGCACTCCACATCGTCGTCGCTCCAATTTATTTCATCTATAGCATAATCGCCCAGTTCATAGTGGCCAAAAGGGAGGGTTTTTATGCCATCAAGTAGTATGTAGTGTTTATTATCAAACGCTGACAAGCAGATTTTGTTTGTAGTTACTTTGCGCAACGAGTGGTGGTCAGAAGCAATCCGGGTGTTCTCGGCACGTACACTGTTGCCTGACAGCAGGGTATTCACAAAGTCTGCATGTCGAAGATGTTGTTGCGCAGCCTTCGTCACTCCCTTTGCTGAGAGTTTTCTCCAACCTGAAAAGATAGAAAGAAAATGAGAACAAAAGGGGGCTATTTTGATTACTAACCCCCTAGATAATAACAATACATACTAACAACTTCCAGATGTTTACTAACCAACTATATATATTTATAGTAAAACTAATATTATTGATTTCAAAGAGAATAAACTTACTTGTTGACAGAATGGAGTATAGCTTTTGCTTTAAGCAGATGAATTCGGTAATGTAGTCGCCGGCGAATTCATTCTTAAACTTAAGGACTACTTTCTTGTTACTGGCATTAAACAAGAAATGATCCGACGGGTAGTTTGAAAAATCGAATTGGCTCAGAACTGACTGCGGCTTTTCTGATAGTTCCTTGTAGAAGTCTGGACTTTGAACAGAATATAAGAGGCTGTCCGTATCACTTTATAATAGGCGACAGTCAAAGTTTGGACGCATGACACGATAGTGGAAATAATACATGTGATATTTCGCCAAATCTAAGATGGTGGCTTCCACAATTGTCGGAGTGTTCCAAAAGATAGATTTTGGGCGAGTAGTCAAAGCAGCCAAGTTTTCCCCGAATATCATGTAGCGGTCAAATTCGAACTTAGACACTACGTTCAACACTTCTCAGCATTACGCGTGGTTGTAATTTTACTGAGGCGTCGCTTAGATTCGCAGTTTTTGCCGTATACAGCGTTGATCATTAACTTGTAAAAATTCGACTCATACTTTTTAGCTGCGATTTGTCGTTTTTCACTGTTTAACGTAATATATGGTGATAGCCAGCTTTCTTGGCAAAACCACAGCACTCTATGCACTTTTTTGATTACAAGTCCAAGTTCAGTATACAGTTTGAGCAATTTGTAATGAACCACATATCTCTTCTTATAAAAAACGTTTGTAATAATTTCTTCACTTTTAATGTGGGGAGGTAGTGCTGCTCTTTTAAGTTAATTTGGTACTCTCCCAACCACTCCTCTTCAACGATGTCCTTGGTAGGGACCAGGGGGAAATCCCGATGATTGTCATGCAATCCTGGTGGGTATGAAAGGTCGACCTCCACAAAGTATCCCAAGCTGGCGTTGTCGGGTGTGTCTAGAACCTCTTGAATTGTGACTTCTGTGTTGAATGCGAACTCTGAGAGGGAGAGTTTTTCAAGTTGCATCACTCCTCCGTATAAATTGTTCGCATCAACACAAGAGCCGAATTGATGATCTTCTGTGCTATTGTAGTTTGGAATGTATTGGTTATTAGCAATGAAGCGCCGGTTTTCGTAGACAGAGGTGACGCCACCGCGGATTGCAGGCTCGATCATATCTAGATGTTCCCGTTCTGTCAATAACTCGACATTTGCTTTGCAGATCCTCAAAGAAGCCTCTTTGGCCGTATTGTGTAACGTAAAAAAGTGCATGCAGTCCAACGTATAGGTAGTAAAACTCAATTCTCTGTGAAATTCGCAGACGCAGGCTAATAGTGCACAGTCTAATTTTAAGTAAGCGTCGTGGTAATCTCGAAGTGTTCCACAGCCAAGAATTTCCCACATCCTGCTTGCATGAGCTAAATTACTTTCTGTAATATTCACATTGCCACCGTCTAAGTTATTTCCCGAAATTTCTAGTGGTGGTAGTTGTGTGTCAGAGAACTTGGCACGACTAACGACTACTCACATAAGAATAGGGATAGTAGCTTTTTTGTTTTAGCTGCTGGATATTTTCACCCGAGACGGTCACAAACATTGACTTCATTATTTCAAATTGATTCTCCGGGAGTATTTCTACGAGTTTTTCAAGTGAGCTATTCATCATTTTGAAGGAGCCCATAAACCGTAGATATTCATACACCTTCACCGTTGCCCCTTTTTTGTTAACAAAGATATCAATGAGCAAAGGTCAGAGATATGTATTTTTTGTCTGTGGCTGGTATGACACTGATGGTCGCTGTTGGTTCACAGTTGTTCAGGGCTAGACAAATGTGGTGTAGATCATAATTTTGTATATTATGACCTACGACAGGTATGAAATTGTAGTTTCTCCTTGCTCGGTTGCACTTTTCATGCGCCCACCCGAGAAATTTTCCACTATAGTGACAATGGTCTAAGTCAATCGAGTTTTCTGGGTCTTCGACTTCCGAAAACGGTTTTTCACAAAGCCAGCATTGTGTAGCTTGAGATTTGTCCAAACTTCGCCTGTCGCCTTTGAAAAATGGATATTTTCTCTTTTGCTTGTGGATATCTCTTGCAAGCTTGTGTAGCAATTTCACAAAGTTACTCATACAGTCCTCAGAACTGTCAACTTGGTAAAAATTGGTTTGCTGGAGTGGTGATCAATTACTGTTAACGCAAACCCACACGGCTCATGAATCTCCTTTACTTGCGTAAATGCTCTGCTATTAGGTCCTCCTGTGCATCCTTACAAGGGTTTAAGAAAAGACTCAAAGTCGAATTATATTACTAAAGGTACGAACCAAGTTGCAGAGAGGTTTGTAAATTTGTATGAATTTGATCGCTTGAAAGCATGTGAATAACTGCGGGATCGTTGTTGCCACAGTTAGTCATGTGCAAATTGTAACTTTCGAGACCGTCTCGACATATCCAAAAGCAATTCCGACAGATCCGATAACAATAACGAAAATCAATACGTCGTATGTAGCAAACGAGTTTTACAAGTTGGGTAATCAGAACATAGTGGTGATGATCATCATCATACAACAAAAGTAAATCCATTACAAATTCGGATTCGTAAGATGAAATTTTGAGAGGAAAAAGTTGACCGTTATCGTAGCCAAACACATTAATTTGATTGTCATTCAGTTTTTCGAATTCAGGAATATCTTCAAAGCCCATGGGCATATCGGATTCACCTAATGGTTGATGAATTCCCGGTTGATTGTAAGTGGTCGGGGATGTTTTGGCAGTTTGGTGGTTCTGATCAACTCTGTCCAGACTTACTCCATGATGTAGATGATATGCTGCTACGTAGCAATATCTGAAGCACTGCTGGTCTTCATGATTTCTAATGTTGAGCAGACCGCGACAATTGGCAATTTTAGTTGGTAGTGCAATATAGGACGAGCCACGAATTGGTCTGAAACGTGCGAATTTCACATCTACTTTCATCAATTTTTCCAGTACCTATCCACTACCCATCGAAGCAAATGTCGTTAATACGCTCATCATTTTTTCGACCATTCCCCAGTAGGCTGCAATCGTGAGACCGTTAGCGTAGACTGGAGTCATAAGTGAGTTGGCGTATATTTCGATGCGCTCATCTTCTGCATTATCAGGCTGGTCATTATGGTACTTTATCAGCTGTAGTTTTGCACACAACTGAACCTACTGTGGCCCATGGCATAACTGCTCATTTATGAGGCTATCGATTTTGGGTTTTTGAGCACGCATGAAGTTTTCAAGATCACATGCTTCATCTGCGTCAGTTGTTTCAAACGTTCGCATGAGGCCGTTGAACGCACTTTCCGTTGGCGTATCTCTTGGTTCGAACTCGTCGCCAAATACGGGTAGAGAGTGCACAGAGTTCATATGCTGAGCATACAAGTGAGAGTCATTAAACCCAAGATGGCGACTGCGGCAACAGTTGGTGAATCGCGAGTGTTCGGTCCTCGAGATTCGAGATTTTTCGCGAAGTAAATTCGCATAATGAACACTGGTATGTGGGTAAACCAAGTTCACCCGGGTGGAAATGATGTTCATGTCTAGTCCGATTGCTAGCTGTACTGAGTGAAGAATCGCAGTAACGGCAAGGGTACACCATTTTTAACTTGAGTAGCAACGAAAGCTTTAGCTTGAGTAATAACAGTTCAACTTGAGAAACGAAAGAATAGAAAATTGTTTCTCGGTTTTTCCGAAGCGTAGACCATGGATTGTTTTGCGCGCCAAATTTAAAATTTTGAAATGCTGATTGGTCGGTTTTGGCGGGCTTATTTTATATCGAATTTTTGTCAAATTTTAAGTCCATAAGCTAATTTTTTTGAGTTTTTTTTTCTAGATACCATGAGAATATGTGAAAGGGCAACCGATAGACAGGTTGTGATGAGTTTTTCAGTCAAAAAGTGTAATTGGTTTGTAATTAAACATGTTCTTTTTGAATAAAATCACACAAGAGGGCGCTGTTTGACTAATGTTTGAAACTGGATGATATAGCAGCGCTACGCAAAAATTGTGGGAATGAAAAATGCTTGCAACAACATGAAACGGAGGACGGCGTTGAAAAAACTGCTCCAGCATCATCAGAAAAAAAGTTAGTTTTTTCTGTCAATCAAGTTGTAAATTGTCAAAACTTGACAATTACATGACAGTTACATATGTTTCTGCTTTAAAAGCCTTTTTTGATGACAGGTCTCAGAATAAAACTTCACATCGGGGCGCCGAGGAGTGCAAAACTGCAAAAAACAGGGTTCTAACTCCTTTTTATCAGGTAGTTGATGTTCTAATTAATACCAGATGTTAATGGGACGTGAAAGGCCAGATGTGTTGGAAATCGGTGAAGGAGCAGTTTTTCGACCTCAAAGTTTATGAGAAAATTTGTCAAGCATAGCAAGGGCATTACAAATCTGCAAAAAATTTCATTTTTTTAGTTAAATAGAAATTTCACTAATTAAGCTCTAATTAGCTCTTAATTAAGGGCTAATTAACTCATTATTTATTAGTCTAAATTTGACGAGTGTGGTGAGAAATTTTGTAGCTCATTGTCTGCGGATGCCAATGAAACACTCTTTTTCATCCCAACTATTTTTTGGAGCCCACTTTTTTTGGGGTCAAAGGTCACTGTTAATATGTTAAAAAACAGCAAAATATAGCGTTTTTTATTGTTTTTCTCAAAAATTTTTTCCCAAACATCTTATTTTTTAGCATCGACACAGCCGGCTGGCAATTAGTGGATGATACCACATCCTTCTTTTACCATGTTTTCGATAGTTTTACCTTGTCATTTGATGTATAAATAGTACAATTTCAAAGTTTTCACCTAATTTTTACATTTTTTCGGCACTTTTAAGTTGCTTTTAGTGCCTTTCTGTCATTTTTTTTTACAAAACGAGCGAGTAGTATTGTTACACTTTACAACATGACACCTAATCATCCATGTACACACATTTTAAAAAATCTTATGACAAATTGTTGGTTTTTCGTTCCAAGAAATTTTGATTTTTTTTTTATTTTTTTAAATTTATTTTTACAATAGTGCTTATTAGGGACAAGTTGATAGTATTAGTTGCTATTCAACACAGCAGCCAAAGAACTCTATGCAATGAATTGAGTAACCAGAAAAAAACTAGTAAAGATTTTGTTTTTCGTGGTTTATGTAATATGCTGAAGCAACTAATTCTTACTGTTTTACGTTGAATAACTTTGTAAAATCCAATTCCAAGCACTCTATGTAGAAGTATAATTAAACAAAAGTTAATACTTGATTTTTAAACGTGATTTACATTGGCGAAAGTTCTCCTAGGTTCCTGCTTATGGGATAATTCAAAAGACAAGAGAGCAAGTTCAAACATGTTCAATTTGAGAAAAACTGAAATCTTTGCAAATTTTTCATGTATAAACACCAAATAAACGCTTACATTTTAATACACAAAAGAAATAAATTATGGGAAGCTCTAAAATTAAGCAGAGAAAGTGATGCTGATAAAAAGTTTAGTCTTCAAAAAGCACCGAGAGAGAAAAGCCCGACTTTCTTTTTTTAGGTGCTCTGCATACTTTTGGCGTCTCCAAATTGTTTGGAGTGATAGTCTTGTCTTCTCCATCGCTCTCTGGAACTGGTGTTTTTGATGATTCAAAGTTTGCCTCTGAAAGCATTGTAGTATCGGGTGTTTCTTGGCTTGTCGTTCCAATTCCAAATATCCAAGGAACTTGATCTCTACTGAGTGCTGCAAAAAATGACGGGCTTGAGCTCTGGGGCGTTGTTGTAGCGCTAGGGTCACTCAGCGGAGTTGTCGGTAAGCTTTGCCCTGAAGAACTTGTTGGTGATGTAGGCGATAATTGAATGCCCCAAAGACTGGCTAAATTGTCACGAGCATCTTGAGCTCCAAGTTGGTTTTCGAATAGTGGCACGCAATCGCAATCATACTTGAAGAGAAGTTGCTTTGTCTCATCGGGTAATGTTGCAATGTCTTGCGGCTCACACGATCGCAGTTGTTGCGGTGGCACTAGACCAACAGAAGTTATAATACTTCCATGGGCAGGTAAGTTTTTTCCCGGCAAAGTGGCAACAAAATCGATAATTGGTTTTGGTATAATGAAGCGGTCTGATGTAATCCAATTTTTCTCAGAAAAGCCTTTATACTGTTGAATAAAAACAACATAATTTTCATACATAGTCTGATATACTAAAGTCCTTTGCCAGGACTCCTCAGAATCAGAGAGCAAATAAAAAGACATTCTAAAATTTTAAAATTTTAAAAATTGTTCAAGCAAGCAATCGAGATCAGATAAAGAAAGAGATTGAAAGATAGAGAGCAACCAATGCTTCAGAGGAAAATAGTCGTAGTTGTTAAAACTAATTTGATTTTATGGTTCAGGCACTCCTTTGGGTCACAATTGTTTTTAATCCACTAACTACGATTTGATCCCTTACATATTACCCACAGGAAGACAAACTTATTGAAGTTAGCTGTTATCAGTGCACCAGACCAATGTTTAACGACATATATATTTCTATGTCCCATGCTTAGGTTTAAGCTGTTTTATGCACACAACTTTTCTACATTTAATTTTCCTTTTATTGCCCACTTTTCCTAGTGTATATATATATATATATATATATTATATATAATATAATATATATAAATATATATATATAAATATAATATATATATAATAATATATATATATATATATATATATATATATGGCTTCCTATCAATTTGATCTCTGACCTTAATTGTAATAAAGTTTCATGGACCCAACATGTTACTGCACGTGTTAATATATAAACAAACACGTGCTTTATAGAATAGTAGTTGACACGTGTTTTATGTATTCTTATCAATTTAATCTTTGAACTCTCTTTGCAATAAAATTCCATGGACCACGCACGTGTTAATAATTGAACAAACATGTGTTTTACAGAAAGGTTTCCAAGTTAAAATGAATTAACAGACTCAAGTACGCCGCTGGCGTACTTGAGTCTGCATTTTCACACATGTAAACCTGTTTGCAATTAACCTGTTTCTTCAAGGTGGTCTGTTAAATTTTAAATCGCATTTCACAAGAACCTGTTATCAGTATAACCAGAGACTAATTTGAAATATGCCGTTTTCTGCCACAAAAGATTCTGAGTTTGGGGACAGTTATTATGATATTTCGAAGACGGAAAAACGTCTAATCAGGGCCACACTCAAAACTTATGAGAAGACCGGAACGTATGTGTTTCTGAAACTTTTCAAGAAAGTTGACGACGATTACGAATTTCAACAACTGCTGTCACTGACTACCGAAGAATTAGACAAACTTATCAAAAAAGCGCCAAAAATTAGGGAAATTGTTATACTCAGTTCACAAGAAGCGGAACCAAAATCGAAGACTGACGGACCTTCTCCTGCTAAGAAAACGAAATTTAGCTCAACATAAAGGTCATGGTTGAGGCAATGTTTGAGCGTTCACCTAATTACTTCAAACAGTTTCAGAAACAGTTTAAATTTTTAGTCACTAAAGAAAAAATTAACTTGTCAAGCGTTAAAAATTTTGCAGTGTGTTCCCATTTCGATTCAGTATTTTGTCAGTTGACAACAACGGCATCTACTAACCATTTTCATGTTCTGATAGACGCATCAGAAGCAGCAACAACTTAAAATGACATTTTCAAACGAAACAAGGCTTTCCCCGTATCTTGTCTTTTCACAACTTTTCGATACTTGTTTTCATCAGCAGTGGATTTGGCGATGTCTTTTTCAAATTGAGGTTAGTGGTTGATTTCAACATTAAAAACGAAGAAAAACCTGAGTCTGCAGCAACAGTGCGGAAGCGGAAACTCATACAAAAACAATGAAAATATTGTGAAGTCAGTGAAAACAACGGTGGTGCAGAAGTCATTGCACAACATGATTTTACCGGGCAAGCAATCTCAAACTGACAATTTCGGTAGTGAAACTTTGCGTAGATTTGAATCAATTTTAACTGGTCCTCATTCTGGTGCTTTTTGTCAGATTATGGATATTTTTGTTAGTGGGTATGGATTTTTGAATATTGATACTGATTTGTTGTTCATTCGTTTTGTGTATGAAGAAAAAATTAAATTTTGAAAAAATTGAATTTCATTCAAACATTAGTAGTGTTAGGTCATCATCATATGAAGAGCAAACCGTATCAAATCATTATCAGTACATTTAAAAATGGGCTGAAAACTGAAAATAAGATGAGCAATATAAATACAAAAAAGCCCACATAGTTTTGAGTCTCGATTTTGTATGGGCTGGTTTTCTAGAACTTGACATAGCTGAACGTCTCCTTGGGTAGAAACCAGTCTTCGATATACATCCTTATAGAACAAAATATGTTGCCCCAGAGGATCGGCAAAAATCAAATTCTTGTTTTTGACGCATAATAGGAGCCAATGTGTTCCAGGATTGTCAGACGTTGATGCATTGACCTTTATAAATGAATTTGGTTGCAAAATTTTAGGGAAATTATTTGCTGCAAAGACAACCAGAAAATTGTGATTCAGTGGCTTGCAGCGATGTATTAAATCATTTACTTCGTCTTCGTTCATTAATTTGTCAATATATGGTTTTTCGACACACGTCGTGCACTGTCAACGTAAATTTTACTTGTTTTTTTGCCAATAATAAAAATTTCAATATTGTTTGGAAGAGCCGTTGAGAACTTGAGCTCCACAGTTATTGAACTGTTTGTCAGCTCCGGGTGAATAAAATCATGGGATGCCTGTTGCGTGCTGGTAAGGTCAAAAACCATAAAGAAATGGCTGGGATGCTCGCTCAGTTTAATTCCATGACCGTTGTCAATATAAGCCAAGTCGGATATTGCGTTAAAAAAGAGACGTTTATCGTCATCTGTTGATATTGGACTATCCGCTACAGGCAGTCCGTTGCGATAAATATATATTTGTTCCAGACCAAATTTCCGATAATGAAGCGGGTTGAGCCTGTTGAGCTTGAAGAAAGCTTCGTTAGTGTTTAAACAAATTGCAAGTCTGCGAATTGGTTCCCGCGAGAAAATATCCTCTTTCTTCCAACTATAGAGACCAGCTGAAGCCAAAAAAGTTTTTGTTATATTTTCGAAGTAGGGATAAGATGCGGGACTACTGAACAAGGTTTTTTCAATGGCTGACATAACGTCATCATTTAGCGCCATCTTGCGGACATACAAATTGGCCTCTAAAATTTCTACTTTGTATTGTTTTGCAGGGTCATCGGCCATGATGACAAAGTCATCAATAGAGCGTCCGAAAGCGATGCGAAGCGTAACACCGCTAAGCAGATGTCGATCACAGGTGAAGAAGTCAACGGCAACTTTTCCATAAAATGCGCATTCGGCTGATTTTTTAACTAATTCTTTTCTCCTGTCAATTTCTGTTGTCGCTAACGTAGCCGGGTTCTCTTCGAATGAGTAGCCTTGACATGCTAGCCATGTGTTTTTTGCGTCTTTGTTGTGTGAAAATTCGGTCTCGATAAAACTTTTATGCGCATAGTTCCCGTTGGCATTTGATATTTTCAGTCCATTAGCAGATACCGTACAATCAGAAAATAATGAATGTAATACATTGTTGCAAAAGTATGGAGCATCCGTTTTCGCTTTATCAGTAGGAGCTCCTGCATCATCAAATCAGCTCCAGACGACTGAACAACTTTACATTTGATTTCGAGAAAAATTTTTTGTAAATCTATAAAAATTATTTCGATCACCAGAGACTTCAAACTCTAACATGGGTCCATTTGGACTGTATACAGGTCCCAAATTTTAGCAGAAACTTCCATCAAACGTTACTAAGAGCGCTGGTTTTTCAAATAAATCCAGAGAACTGTGAGTTGCTTCTGTTGGCAACAAATTAGCGATCACCGTTAACTTTGGCGAAAAAATCTGACCGACTTCTTTTCAGGGGCCTCCGAGTGGAAATGATGTTTTTCCGTTTGGTTACTAATGCTGACTTTTTGGATGAGCTCCTACATTGTCGTAATGTTTTTGTCGGTGATCCATCAGTCTGTTTTTTTTACTCTATTAGTAATTGTGTTTTTCAGCGCTTGTTTTGGAGATTTTTTTATTGCTTACTACGTCCAGTAGCTCTGGAACACTCTGTTTCAACAGTTCCTTTCCAATACGTTTGGCAGTCGGTTGAATGAATATACGTTCTAAGGGTATAGCAACACGAACATTACCCGCAGCCAAAGCTCCAAGCACTACCTCTTTGTCGATAGTATCCAGAAAAATGCGGCAAACAAGTTGCTTGATTTGCGTAGTATGAATCCATTTTAACTTGAAAACTTTTTGAATTGTAACGTCAAGAGAATTTTTCCTGTTCCCGAGAAGGGAACCAAGTCACCTGTTTCTGTTCGCAATTCAATGGAAATGGACTGAATTGTGTTTGTCAATAGCTTTTTGTAATCTAAATTTGAAAAAACTATTCGATGTGTTGGTGGAACTTCTCACACAGTACCGTTTTTTAGACGCTGTTTTGAATCAATGACCCGTAAAAGAGGCGCTTTGGCATCACCCACGTACTGATATTCAGTAATGTTTGCATATACAAATAGCAAATTTTTACCAGCCAACAGATCTGCCGGTAGCTCTCCATAATAAGCTTTCGTTTCGTCACTTTTCATTATCTTATCTGCAGTCGTGTTCATTTTATAGCCAATATGGATACCATTGCCATCAGGAACTCCCTCAAAACCAAGAATACTTGGAATTTCCTTGCTCAGAAACGTAATCCCTTCACGTTTTCCAAACAAAATTTCGTATTTTCCAGAATTTTTTATTTCTTGGAAGGAAAAGTGAGGCAGTGCGGCTGTACGCTTGATTAATGCTAGAAGCTGGTTTACGTTGTCAAATCTCCCTGGCACAAACCCTAATTTTGATCGATTGTACGGTCGTGAGATAACATTGGCTTCTGTAGCCCTTTTCGTAGCTTCTTCATATTCTTTCAAGCTGAAAGCAATGAATTCCCCCTCCACAACGTTTTCAATTTTCGTTGGAACGATGATTTCACTTAACGCTACCCTCCAGTCACCAGAAAGTTGAATTTCATCATTCAAAAACTTTCGAAATGACGCAAGAGTGTTTGATTTGAGTATTTGCATTAATGCAGACGATATAACATGTACTGTGAACTCATCTTCAAATTGATTGCGAGCCATTTTACTCGCTGCGTTCACGAACCAGTTGCAATTCTGGTTGATAGAATATACCATCTATTTTTTCTTTGTTTTTGTCAATAATTGAGTAGGTTGGCGGTGACAACGTCGGAATATCTGTAATCTCAAATACCTCGTCAGTAAAGGATTGTTTGTATTTCTTTCTGAATGCTTCGTCCTTTTTGACAATTCTAACAACGTCTCCGATATAAAACTTGGGTTTTTGACGGATACTCGTTTGAGCACTCAGTGAGACCAGCCTCGGTACATCTTTCTTTGTAATCTTATTTGGGGCAAGTTTAGTGACCCGGTTAACACGTGAAATAATTGTGTTCACAAACTGATCCAATTTATCAAAATAAGAGTAAGTCCACTTTTCTTCAAGGTATCTGTAGATAATATTTTTCAGCGAGCGAATGTTTCTCTCTGCAAAAGCAGATTTTTTTTTACTATAGGTGCTATATGAATGAATCCCTCTTTTCTCACGCAAGCTTTTGAAAGCACCAAGAAATTCTTTACCATCGTCAAACCATACTTTTAATGGTTGTTTGTGCTTAATCATTTTTTTGAATGATTGGGCTGCTTCTGCTGCAGTTTCCACTCTCAGATATTGTGACAGGCAGTAAACTGCTACCAAAAAGAATTTGACATCTCGATTGTACTGTGCAAGTTTATCAACATGAGCTAAATCCAGAGACCAAATTTCATTAATGTCCTTTACAATGACTTTTAGTCTTGGAAACCTTGAACGAATTGAGCGGTATTTTGTGAAGGACGGTTTTGATTTTAAATATGACCTCACTTTAGCCATTGATATTTTGCTTTGTGCATGAAGTCGCTTTGGGCTACCAAAAGAAGCAGGGCCTTTTGAATAAAGTTGCTCCTAGGTTTTTCTCTCAGAAGAAGAAAGGATCCCATTTTTTCGGTTGACTCTCTTTTTTGTTTGTCTTTTTGATTTTGACCTTTTTTCCTGTTGTGGCTCGTTTTGGGTTACCACTTCCTGATTGTGGACTTTGTTGGGTTGGGAAGAATTCTTTTTCACTTTCATAGGCTTGTATAATTTGCTTGGCGTATGTGTTTGCAACAAGTTCAGGCTCAACCGGGAGAGGAGCTGAAATTTTTGAGTATTCTGATTGATCAAATTTTTTAGTAGGCTGCTGTAAATCATGCAAAAATTTGGAGATTTGTACACTTGTTGGTTCTTGATTGATGTATAACTCTCCAATTGTAACTGCTTCCGATTGGAGGATAAGATCAAGCAAAATTTCTGCTCGTTGGATTTTGTGGTTTTCTTTCAGTTTCACTAGCCCTATTATTGATTCAAATTTTGCGGGGCCGCTTTCTGGTTTTTTTTGTGAAAACTGGATCAATTTCGCTGTCATCACTAATGGAGTCCATTTGTTCGGGCTCGTCTACTTGTTTTTCCCGCTCTGTTAACACTGGCTCTGTTTGAACTACTCCATCTGCTCTTTCCACGCTGTCCTCGGAACTTAGCATATTTGTTTGCATGAGTGTTAACTGAGCTGCTTTGTTTCTATAGGCTGGGTTGTCGAGAATTTCGCTTTTTAATGGTTGTTTCGACATGAACATTCGCTCCGGAATCAGAACAAATTCTTCTGCATGCATTATGATTTGTTCAGGTACAGATAACAAGCAAAGCTAACCGTTTTTACTAGTTCTATTTCTCTCGCAAACATTTCCTTTTTCGTCTTCAGACTTCTCTGTTTAGATAAAATTTTTCTGAATGAGCTTTCTGCGGTTTCTATCAAATTTTTGTTGATGAGCACGTTACCATTAACTACGTTCAGGAAGCATTCCCAAAGAAAATAAATAAACTTTTTAGTTGCTGACCTGATTAACTTTTTTAACTTGATATCCGATACTTGTAGCATTTGCTGAAGCATACATATTTCGTTCTCTTTCATCGGTTAAATTTGTGGGGCCTGGAGGCACAATATTAGAGGAATAACGTAACGCGTCTGACGTTTTTGGGTCGAGATCAATTAATAAATGACCAAAAGGTTGCTTTGTTGCTAACTCAAAAATTTCTCTTAAAAATTGTTTGTTGTTGAGTTGTCGACCAATTAAACCAATTTGTTGAACATCACGAGCCAATTTAAATAAAATAATGTGTGTTGTATTAAGGTCAATAGTTCTGGACCATTTGCTCTGTTGAAACAAGTTGTGTTTCACGTAAATCACAATGATATTCTTATGACGTCCAGCTGTCTCTAATTTAGAAAATTCTTTATCATTAAAGATTTCTTCACATGAATCCTCAAATACCAAAAGGCAATCATCTAGTTCTGATATTTGCACAAAACTGGAAAACTTCATAACATGAATGTTTATTTTTCTCTCAATGAACTGAAATTTAGGTTGGGCATGCTGGTAGAAATAAAATATTGATTCAAACTTGGGTGAGAAGGTGTTTTGAAATAACATTTGGAAAATCAATTCAGTTTTTCCACAACATGATGGGCCACAAAGAGCCATAGGTAGAACGTATCCAACTGTGCAAGAAAGGAGTGAAAACCAGAATGTTGATTCTTCACAATCGAGTTTAAAAAACACCAATTTGACCAAAGAAACACCTATAAGAAAAACTATTATGAAAATTTGGGTAAAAAACCACCTCAGATCTTGGAACTATAGAGTTACAAAACGGCCAAGATCGCCTTTCTTGGTGATTTTCTTCAAAAACTAAGTCAGTTATAGCTCCTCCGGCGTCAATGGTGTCCTTGGGTTGGGTCATTTGAAACAGTTTATTAAATTAAACAACAAATTGAAACTCAGGCTCATGCATAATAATTGAGAATAAAAAATTCATAACAAACAAATTGTAAGTTTTCATCAGTTTTTTTGTAAGCAATAGTATAGTTTGCATTCACATTGTCAGTTTTATCTCTGAACACAACTGACTCAACGTTGCTGTCTCTGATGCTCTCCTTAATTTCAGCCGTTCATCTGTTGGAGAAGACGTTTAGCTGTTGGAGATATCTGAACGTGTACTGCAAGCTTGGGCATAGGTAAAGGGGTTAGTTTCAGTCTTCGCGCTTTCTCTTGAATAGACATGGTATAATTTGAAATATTCTAAGAGGGAAAGGTATCTTTTCTGTGTCTCTATTTCTGTTTCAGTACAGGTTACTTGTTGCTTCCTTAGCACAGTTTGACCACGGATATCAACTTTCTCTTCTTCAACAAACGTAACGGTTAGCTGTTCTTCAGCCGTTATGTAACTGTAAACTGTCAAATTTGGAGACAAAATCACTTGAAGGAGAGATGGAGTTTATTTTTTCCAAACGACGAATCATTCGTCAGACACTGGTAAAACAATTTGGCCTTCTTAGTAGCACAATGTCTTTTTCGTTGTCGTTTGGGACAACTTACCGCATGTAACTCACAAATTGGTATGTCGCGATATAATTTCAGGTTTTCAACCTTTGGACATAACAACGTCTCCAAATTGTTATCGTCGTTTTGGAGTAACTTCTTCAAATTGTCCGCCTTTTCAGTTCCTTTTGAATAAAATTCGGCAAACGGAAAACGAAGTTTGATGCTTTGAAAAATTTGCTGGAAATAGCAATAGGGGTAATCTCCGCTCTCCCAAGCCAAACCATGAAGAAATTTTGAAACCCACTGGTATGACTTTTGTTCACTTGAGGAAAGTATATTGAATGAACTTGGGGGTAGGAAAGAAACTGTATCACTGTAATTATGAGAACACAGAGAAAGCTCTTTGATTATGAAACCCGATTTCTTTTGTCGAAATCCTTCAATATCAAGAACAACTGCTCGCAGTTTAAACATGCCAATAAACTGAACAAATTTTTTTTAAATGTCTTCATATAGAGACAGAAAACTATGCCTGTCACGTGACTGCGACACTCATTCGTGACTGGACAGGCCAATACGTAAGAATAACTTGGTCCTTTTTCGCTGGGTTCAAAGACAAAACCGGAAGCTTCATGGAGAATAGCATGCAACCTTAAAATTTTTAACGATTTGAAATATTTGTCAAGTGTAGAATTGTCAATACCAATGAGCCCACCATAGGGTCTTAACTTCAAAGCAATATCCAAATCAAGATTAGGATCCAAGTAAAAACAAAATGATAAGAAATACAGATACCTTTCACTATACCCTGAATATTCTTTTTTCACTTCCTGGTATAACTCGTGAATACTTTTCAAATCTACCGTTGCAATCGTTGCCATTGTGCGCTCCTCTGAGAAATGACACTTCAAACCTTTTCACCCAATTTTTGTTGTATAGGGAAGAGATAGAAACATAGAAAACAAAAATATTGAGAAATTGCATTTAAATTCAACCAATCCTATTCCCACTGTTAAGGTTTTCAACGGTGACCCATTTAACTCCAACCATCTTTTCACCTCTATACTGTTGTGACCACTTAGGATAATTCCCTTTATTCCCATGTTTATTCATCGTGAAAATACCCACTTGAAATAACCCCCTATATTCCCATGTTTAAGTATCGTAAAAAATACCCATTTAAAAACCCCCTATATTCCCATGGATCGTATTATTACCAACTCAGCATAAGGCCCTATATGCACACGTTTATGATCCCAGGAATGCCAAATTGGGATCACTCTCTATATTCACATGTTTAAGTATCGTAAAAAAAGTACACACCTAAAAAACCACCTATATTCCCCATGTTTAAGTATCATAAAAGACCCAATTAATGTCATCCCCTAGTTTCCCATGTTTAATTACCACAAGGATGACCCTCTCACCAAAGCCCCCTGAAATCACATATTTTGGATCCTAGGAATACCCACTCATGATCACTCCCTATATTCCCATGTTTAGTATCGCCTGAATACCCCCCCCCCCGCTCTTAACGCTCTTATTATTTACTAATTATATGTCTGGACTTTCATTACTTGTTTGTATAATAGGATTGATTTTTATAATCAATGCACCAAGTTAAGACAAAAATTAAACAACGTTTTTGTTTTTATTATTTTAGAAAAATTTTTGATATCTTGGTGCAAAACAAACCGCTCGTTAATCTGATGTTGGTCATAGCCGTAAAAGTTTTTACGAGGGTTTAATTCAGAAAAACCAGTGGGCCGAATATTCAACATTAATTTTTATTTGATAGCTTTCAATTGAGATTGAAGCGACAATTCGATTTTTTGTGCGTCACTTTATTCAATTCGAGCGCAGCTGAAAGTGCAACTAACTCAAATAAATGATTGTTATAAGATCTGGTTGATTATTTTTTTATAGAAGTAAAATCTAGCGTAAAAATATCAGTTTTTCCTTTTGATAGTTTAGATGATTATCAGTTACAGTGGCTCGTTTTGAGACATTTTATAGAAAAAATATACTTAGTAGAAGAAATAAATGTTCAGTTAAAGAACGAACAATAATGTTCGTTCTTTTGAACATTTTACATAAGAGAAATACACTCAGGCTAACAAAGCTTCAAATCGAACGGAAATCAAATGTTAGCCATTATCGAACATGAAACAAAGAACAGTCAGCATAATTCGTGTGATTGCCTGCCAATCATTCACATCATAGAAACAAACTACTCTAAAATATAGCAAAACTAATATGTTTGGTTTTTGTACAGCTGAGTTGGATTAAAGTTTTCTAAAAATTCTGAAGAATTTTTCTTTCAATTTGGGTAATTTTTTGCTCAGCACAAACAGTTCTGTCGAATTAAGTCATGAGGAAATTTTATGTTCGCATTTTTTAAAATGTTCCCAATTTCTCAGTTGTATAGCCATTACATAAAGTTACAGCGGAGAATCTGGAACAATTATTTGATGTTACTAGTTTATGATTTGAGTGCGAATTTTATTTTAATATGTAAAGGATAAGAATCAGTTTTTATTTCTCAAAATTGTTTGATTAGTGAGTATCATTAGTTGACTTAGACTGATTTTCTGAAGGGCAAAAGTTCGTTTTTGTCTTGTGTTTCTAAATACAATAGTGCAAGTTTCTATGTCGTTTCCATCACAATTCAAATAGAAGCTAAATTCAGCCATAGAGGGCAAAAGGTTACAAAATCAAAGTTGTGTTATTATTTAGATTAATTTCTCCTGCCAAAACTTAGTTAACAATTTATATTTGTTGTGGTTAAGTTGCATTATAAAATAAACGTTAATTTTCAAAGAAATAGGAAACGTATTAAACGTTTCCGCAAAAAGAGAAAATATATACGGACCTTAAATCGTGCTATTTAGAACTGATTAATTGTCCTGATGATGAAGATTTGGACAAAAGTGGCGGCAACAAACATCTTTGGTGGAGTCTGTTTGACTTTTCTTGTTTTATGCCCTCTAGAGGGTTTGGATTGTTGAAAGTTGGCGACAAAACAAGTCATTGCTGGTCTATATTGAAAAACTTCTGATTTCTTTGGTTGCATGTTGTGAAGCCTTAACTATTTTTAGTTATAAACTATCTGAAAAAAAGTAATGTGTATATTGGTATCTCCACAGCATAGAGCCGCGATACGGTACCGATACACACATTACTCTAATTCCCTTTATATATCCACTACTCTATATTCACTTCTTTTAAATTTAAAATCTATCATTTATTGTCTCACTTTGTGCAAACCACTAGTGTCGAGTTAAGCTGGTAATTAACCGTTGTCAGACGGATAGTTTGGGTCCTATCCCCACTGACTCCAGTGGACGTCCCCAGATACTAGTATAAAACTACTATATAACAGAATTACATTTATTACAACTTCTAGTTAAGACTTTGGTGTTAAAGTTAGAGTTATAGTTAGAGTTAGAGTTAATGCTAGAGTTAGAGTTAGAGTTAGAGTTAAAGTTAGAGTTAGAGTTAGAGCTAATGCTAGAGTTAGAGTTAGAGTTAATGCTAGAGCTAGAGTTAGAGTTAGAGTTAATACTAGAGCTAGAGTTATATCCAGATTCATCTTTAAAAGAACAATCAGTTTTCATCGGCGAATTTGCTAAACAACTTCGTTGAGCAAGTTCCTTGATACATATACCACATAATGTTTTATCACCACATGCATATTTAGTAATTTTATCTTCATGATATAATGAATAATGAAAAGCTAAATTAAAAGGGATTCCACATTTATGTTTACACTCTAAACATTTTATAATCATTTATGATTGGTCAAATTTCAATTATACCCAACATATTTAGCCAAGATTTCAATTACATCTTTTTATTATCTTTAGACGCGGCACAATCTGTTAAATCTTTCTTCCCCGTCGTATTGTGTGTATTAGTTTTACATCTTCTATCTAAAATTACTTCAAGGTCTAATTCTTTTTTATCTCTAACAAAATTTATTATTTCTTCTCTAAATTCTTCATTATTTCCATATAGTCTGTTTAAATACCTTCGTCCCTCTTTATTTAAAATTCCAGTCTCTTTATTTTTATATTCTCCTTGTAGCTTTCCGATAAACTGTTTTCTTTGCTCTTCGTCTCCGCATCCAAAGTTAACCAATGTACTTGCTCTATTCAATATATTACTTGCACTCGTTGCCACATGACCAGCAGTTTTTGCTGTTGTATCAGGACTCATATAATTATATATCATAAAACATGTACCTATGATTCCTAAAATAGTTGATGCTAACCTACCACCATCAGCTTTAACCATTTCTTGTGTTAAAACATCATTCTGTATTTTAATACCTTTTATTGTAAGAAGTTTATTAAAATAGAACTGATAATTATCATGATTAATAGTATTTCTATCTGTAGCATTTATCATGAGTGGTTTCATATATGCTGTAAGTTTATTTTTGTCTTGACTTTTTATTTTATCGTTTAAACTAAGAGCTTTTAAATCAAGGAAACCAACTCTCGAGTCATATATCATAGTTCTATTCTTATCAATAATAATAAAAGTATTCTCTTTCCTATTATATTTAATTATACCATAACGAAGTTCATCTGACATTCCATCTGTACAATTATAATAGTTACTATTTAACTCACTAATTATTTTATTGAAGTTATGTTCACATTTATATATTTCATTAAAATTTTTAAATAGATCAGCTCCATTATAAATTGTTAAAAAAAGTATCACAACTCATTCTTGCTGTATTAATTATTTGAGCTGGTTTGTGACACATTACAATCATTTGAATATTATAATGTCTGCCTTCTGTGAAATAATAAGCTATATCCTTATTTAACTTATCACCCATATCATCAAGAACAATTGCACTATCTTTGAATTTAGACTTATTTTTTGATGTGATCATATTTAAATCGCATGTATTAAACCCAATATAAAACTCACCAGTCTCAGGATCTATCCAATCTCTATCATTATTACATACTATGATTATATTTTTAGCTTGATCAGTGAACGAACTTTGTTCGTGGTTTACCAAATTACTTCCCTGATCTTGGTCTTGGTTTTGGTTTTGGTTTTGGTCTCGGTTTTGGTTTTGGTTTTGATCTAAGTATAATTTTAAATTTTGTCAAATAAAATATGTTTCACCTGTTCCAGTTCCACCATAAACAATAGTATGTAATGGTGACTTTTCATATTCAAATCTAACTAGACTCCTATTCAATAATCCACCAAAGCTTTCTTCTAGTTTTTGTATATTTACTTGGTATTGAATCATATATTATATAACAAATTCCAATTAAGAAAAAAAAATTGTAACTGCGCTACATGTCACCATTTTTATACTCATTAAAAATGCTTATCCTAATTTTTGAGGATTTCAATAATGAATTTATTATTGATAATGATGCTATGAGTCATATCAGAATAAAAGATATAGGAAAAGATATAAGTCTAACACCAATTGAAATAGTAATAAGAGATCAAAGTCCTAAAACAATCTGTGAACCTAACGTCAACATTATTGTCAATCTTCATCCAACTGATGGTACACATTGGGTTTTGGTTATAAGAACCGAAAGTGGTCCTGTGTATTACTTTGATAGATTTGGTGTTGAAGCCCCACCATTATTTTTAGAAGAATATGTTGATCTAGGCTCTAATGAAAGAATACAACAATATGATGAATCTTATTGTGGGGCTTATTGTTTATATATGAATTATCTTATTGATAGAGGATTTAGATTTGACAATGCGTTGAATATTCTAGTTAATCAATGTAAATATCCAGGAATATATAATGAGTGTCTTTGTTTAAGTTGTAATGTTAATGATAATGTTTATGTTAATGATAATGTTATTCATAATGTTAATGATAACGATAATGATAATGTCATTGATAATGATAATGATAATGTCATTGATAATGATAATGATAATGATAAAGATAATGTTAATGATAATGATAATGCTAATGATAATGTTAATGATAACGATAATGTTAATGTTAAGGATAATGATAATGTTAATGATAATGATAATGCTAATAATAATGTTAATGATAATGATAATGATAATGATAATGTTAATGATAATGATAATGTTAATGATAATGATAATGTTGATGATAATGACAATGTTAATGATAATTTTTATATCTATTTGATGAAAAATATCAAAGGGGTAAACCTGACAACAAAGAATATCCGCAAACAGACTCCGTCTGTGGTAAACCAAGCAGTTACACTGATCCTAGTAACAATATCTCTGTAAAAATATAAATATAATTGAAGATCTACAATCATGGCTAAATGATGATAATATAATTACAGAAGCTACACTCCCAGAGAACTTTAGATGTATAAAATCTGGTCCTAGTGAATGCGGCAAGACATTCTTATTAAAAAAACTAATTCTCGCTAGAATATACTTTGATAAGCTATGCATCATTGGTCCTACTGGTGATCAATATGAAGGTGTAGAGAGAATAAATCATAAAGCAGATGTTGAGTTTGTTAAAGATATAAAAAACTTACCCTCTCCCGATCAACTACCCAAAGACTTAAAGAAACTAATGATATTCGATGATGTTAGAGCCAAAGAACCAGTTATTAATGAATACTTTTGTAGAGGTAGACATAATAATTGCAATATGATATATCTTAATCACAATCTATTCACAATAGATAGACAGAGTGTTAGAGAGAATTGTAATCTATTTATTTTATTTGAACAAAGACGTAATGTCCTCATATCTATATATCAAGATTTCTTTATTAATGTTGAACTTAGTTATAACGATTTTGCTAATATTTGTAATAAGGTATGGAAAGAGCCTTATAATTTTATTGTCATTGATATAACTAAAAATAAAAATATTAATGGTAAACTAAGAATTAATTGGGATTGGAGAGTTTTGTAGTTTAGTCTGAGTTTAAGTTTAAGTTTATATCAATATCTAGAGTTGGATCTATAATTTAGACTAGATCAACGAAGTTGCTGGTTACACCAGATCTGCGAAGCAGCTTCACTGATGGACCTTTGGTCAGCTGACTACACCAGATGTACAGTAAAACTTAATACATCACCATTAAAGTCTATAGGTCTTCCATGCTCATCGTTAATTTGAAACTCTATATATTCTATTCTATCTTTAGTAACATTTTGATGCAAGATATTAGTTGGTATAATATTTATCAAGTAACCTGGTGGTTCTGTTAGAGTAAATGTATATAGTATGTCTGTATTATTCCCATTATCTTTAACACCAGATATGACATTACAATGAATGTTAATAGTACTAATACCCACAATTTTCTGAGATGTATATTTACCTTGTTCATATACTATTTTTCTAAAGCCCAGTAATGGGGCTATTGAATTTTCTATGTCAAAGTTAATTGCACCTTGTTTTATTTCCATTAAACTTTTCATTGTATTCTTTTCAGGTTCTATTATAACATTACCATTAGTTTCTTCTTTTATTAGTTCTGCTATTTCAATTAATTCATATGCACCTGGTATAACAGCTAAAATACGGGTATCTGACCATGTTTCACCTTGGGTATCATATAAGAATTGATTGTTCCTTCCATTCACATTAAACACCGAATTATAAACAGATAATCTAATTAAACCTAATTTTGATGAGTTAAGTATAGGTTCACTAAAGTTAAACTTTTCTGTTGGCTTTATCATTCTAAAGTTAATTGTATGATCTTCTTTAGTTTTAGTTAGAGTTTGATGTATCTTTTGTAGTTCATATAGAATTAAGTTGTCAGTCATTTTTTATGTTCAAATGTTAGATTATATTTATGGTGAAACATGGGCAAAGCCCCATAGATAATTATAGATTTGGTTATAGTCATAGTTTTAGTTATAATTATAGTTATAGTTATAGTTAAAAATAATTTTTTGGATAATGAAAATGAACTTTAATTTGGATACAACTTATGGTTATATATAATGATATACACAAAAGTAAGATTATAAATTATAAACCTAATAATCTAGCAACAATGAATACGGTTAATACTATTATTAATATCATTCTCAATAGAGAAGATAATCATTTAAATTTGAGTGATTCATATCTAGAGATAGAGTTTGTTGTACCAGATGATGATGGTGGTGTATTTGCTAATAATGCTAATATCAGATTAGTTAATTATGGTATGATGGCATTGTTTAGTTCCGTTAAACTTGAACAAGTGGTTGTAAGACTATTGAAAATTTAGATCATTGCCATCCTAATCTATTGATGTATAAGTTATTAACTAGTACTCATGATGAATATGAGAGTGGTTTTGTTAGAAATCAAGATAATCGGGATAGTTAACTCAAAGGTGATCATGCTGCTGCAGAGCGAGGTCATGTGTATATGATGATTAAGATGAGTGATCTATTTTGGTTTCGTAAATGATTTAGAAAAAACTATATATAGCTTAGGATTCAAACTAATATTAAAAAGAAATAGTAATGATAGAGCTCTATTTAGAGTAAATGCTGGTGCTGATGCAGTTGGTAATGATGGTAATATAGACATTAGAGATATATCATGGTGTGTGCCCAGTGTTGATCCAAGTAGTGATAATAGAATTATTGTGCAAAAGGGTTTAAGTAAAAAGAATAATGTAGACTTTAGTTATTATGAAAGAAAAATATTTTAAAAAAATGTACCCAATGCTACTAATTTCTTGTTTGATCTAGGTATGGAAAGTTGTATGGAGAGACCACAATATACAAAAGTTGGTTTTGAAAAAAATAATGTTAATGAACAAACTCATGATGCAAGTACATTTGATATAATGAATGTTACTGAATGTTATTGTAATATTGGTAGTGAGTTTTATCCCGAGGATGGAATGAATATTAATTATGGAACCAATAATTATAATGAGGCTCTTAAAGAGATTGCTAGTTTTAATAAGATTATGATGGGCTACCACAATAATATAAAACCATATATAAATCATAGAACCTTCAAAAGTAATTATAGAATATATGTGTTCGATAATAGATATCAAAGTGATCATATAGGTCCACAACCAATGCAACTTAATTTTAAATTTAGAGCTGCAGTTGCCGATGTTATATGTCATGCATTAGTTTTAACTAGAAAGGTTATTAGTGTTAATAGTGATGGTAATAAGATGGTTGATATAATCTCTTAATTATAGTCTTTGTTATAGTTATAGTCATAGTTATGGTGTAGCATGTGCAAAGCCCCGTAACTCTAACCTATTTCAAACTAGTCTTAACAAAGCAGCCCATAGCATAAATACTATCTACTTTCTTCATATTCTCGTGAGGTAGGACTCCGTCCATGCTACGCCGTAGGCCCTTAGCTTCAAGCTTTGTCTTAGGCTTAGTCTTCGAGATTCGCTCGCGGGTGGAAACCGTAGTCTTAGGGTTAGATTTAACAACAAAAGGATTATATTTTTCAAATTCCATTATTTTTTATATATAGAAATGATTCTTTTACAGAAATTGAAAACTAAATCATATTGTGTTGGTGGTAGACATTATAGTGGTACTAATAACATAAGAGGTTTTATTACTTCAAAAGGTACTAAAATTTTAAAGGTTATTTGTGTTATATGTAAGAGAAATAAGTCAATGACTGTCAGTGATGCAACAATAGAAGCAGAGGGGTTGAAAGATTTCTTTAAAAGTGTTGGTAGAGCTACAGTTAACTTCGGAAAGAAAGTTGCTAATAATCCAGAAAGAGTTCTAGATATAGAAAGTAAAATAGGAATTGCAGCTGCATCTAGAAACCCTAGAGCTGCTTTATCAACCACGCCTGATTTAATTAAATTAGCAACTGCTGGTGAAGGTATAAAGGTAGTACAAAAAGGAAGAGGGTTATACTTAGGTATAAAGAAAAGATAATTTAGTTATGGCTAAGACCAGGACTATAGTTTCAGTTAAAACTCTATATCTATCTATAAATATTAATTTTATTATTATTATTACTAAAAACATTGTTATTACTAAAAACTAATAGCTTTAATCTAAAAAAACACCTAAATTATTCTTCTTGTTCTTCTTATTTTCTTCATATACCGTGACTAATTCATTACATTCACCATTATCTATTTTATTATATTTCATTGATTTAGTATATAGTTTATTAAACTTGTCGCTAAACTGTTTACTTAAATTATACATTTGTGAATACTTTATAATTTTATTTCTTATTTTAGTATTAATTGTTTTTAATAATGAACCACAAACAGTTGCTGTAGCAAAAGCTGTTGGTATAGAATAAGGTAATCCTTTACCTGATAATGCAACTGATGTTGTTGTTGCCGTTGTTGCTATTGATGATAATACTATTTCTGTTTTCTCAGCTGCGTTAATATCATTTTTATATCTACTTACTTTCTTATTATAGTTATTAGTTTCAGTTTCATAATAATTTCTAATATCTTTTATAATGTTAATATTATTATTGAATTTATTATTGGCTTGAATCTTTGCATTTATTAATCGTTCTGATACTGATAACAAATCTGGATATAGTATTCTCTCACTCGGTGCTGTTAGATTGGCAGTCTTTCTATTTCTTTCTATTTCTAAATTCTTTCTATCTTTTTTTCTTTCTAAATTCTTTCTATCTTTCTTTCTTTCTAAATTCTTTTTATTTCTTTCATTATATCTTCTTGTTTAAAACCAAAATGCATCTCAAGTCTTGCTTGCTCTTCATTATCAACTAACGTACTTCGCAAAAGTATAGCAAATCTATGTTGTACTATAACTTTTCTAAGAGATTTATTGTATTCTTTCGTTTCTCTTAGACCGTTAGTAGACATATAATCTAAATGTATGTTAGTAATATTTTGATTAAACTTATTATTATTAAATTCTTGTTTTAATTGATTATTTTTTGAGATAGTATCAGCAGCAATTTCTTTACAAAATTTAACAGTATTTCTGACTTCATTTGCTGATTCAATAAACTCATTAATTAGTTCATCAATAACTCGTGTTTCATTTAGTTGTAATGTTTTAGTTGTGACTTTATCAAATTCAACTTTTCTTAGCTCCGATATGTTTTCACTTAAAATATCTATTTTTTTATTAGAAAATAATAAGTTATTATCACAATACTCTTTTATAACAACATCTTTTTCATCTATCGGAGGATGTACATTTGTAATTTTATAGGTATCATTCATATCAATTTTATCATTATCTTCGAGCCTTACTTAGTGTTAAGTTGTTTGTTGATGTTGATCCGAGAAGCGCGTGCCCCGATGGACCTCCGGTCATGCTTCGCCATTGATGTTTAGTCTGATTGAATCTGTTTCTTGTGATTATTTATTTTAGGAAATATATATAATGATTCTAAAATTTTATTGTTAGATTCAAAGTCAAACTCGGATTTTAATAATTTCTGTTTGTAATATTTACCTTCTATTATCTCTCCATTCACGTCTCCTATCTTATATGTTAGTGGTTGTGTGTTCAAAACTTCATTAATTTTAAATAGTTCTCTATTCCAATTAGAAGTGTAACCTTTAGAAAAGATATTACGTTTATCTGCATTTCTAACATAATCACCAACTTTAAATTAGGCGTAGCCAGGTTTACCCTTTGGTTTAATCTTAGTAGAAGTGGATATAGTCTGCGAAGCAGGTTCCCTGATATATCTAGCTTTATCAGGATTATTATAAGCATCAACTGGTGTCATATTAATTGTTGAATGAATGTTATTGTTATTTGTTATGACTGCATCACTTAATATATTTACCCAATTACCATCACCATTGATGAACATTAGTTTATTAATTATGTGTAATAATGTTCTATTGAATCTTTCTATAAACACAGCCTTTTAATCACTACAAGTAGAATATAGTTTTGTTTCATATTCTTTAAGTAAAGATTTAAATGTTTTATTGTGAAACTCACTACCTCCATCTACCCATAACTTTTCTGGTTTTCGACTTTCAGAGCCACCCTGTGGACCTTCTGATAAGATTGTTTTAAAAACATTAGTTATAGATAAACCAGATTCATTTTTTAATGGAATAACCCATGCATAGTTTGTGAATATTTCTATAACAGTTAAAATAAACTTATAATTATTATTGTAATTATTTAGAGATGACTTATCAATTAAATCAGCTGACCATGTTTCATCTTTATATATTGGTATTATTCTTTCTCTTCTAAACTTTGTTATTTGAGGACTGAATACTTCTTTAGCTAATAGTTGTTGTTTATTTTCCATCACTATTTATGTGCCATAGTTAAAAACAAAATTATCTAATTGTTCTTGATTAATAATATTCATAGATAACAATTGCTTAGATATATCTAGCCTTTCATCATATAATCCATCATGACCAGCTTTTGTTTTAGTATTAATAATTCTAGTCTTTCTACTAAACTATTTGGGTTAGGGTTGCTATTTAAACCCCTGCCAAATGCATCATCTTTTACCCCCATGATACGTTTTATTGTTCTATATCTAGCACTTTTCTTTTCCCCTTTTCCTACATCATATCTAATGTCTTTTAAAAACCTTTTAATTTTGTTTTCCTCAATATTATCATCATTTGATTGTTACATTTGATTTAGTAAGAAAGTTAATAACTCCATCTGAAAATTCATATATAATACATTTAACTAAAAATGCACCCGGCTCTAGGGTTATATCAGAATCATTCATTTTATATCTTCTAGTAGGCAAATCTACAAGATTTAAATTTAATTGAAGATTAGTTTGAGCCGCAATGTCATGAAGAAGTTTAGCTGTTTTGTATCAGCATAAACTGGTGCTATATCTTGAGTTTCCTCCACGGCTTCACTGGATAAATCGGGCTTCATTAATGCCCTGTTTCTAGTTTGCTCTATCATCTTAGTTTGTTTATCTAACTCTTGATTTTGCCAATAATTTGCTCTTAATGTTTGTTCACCTAATGCTAGAATCCGTTCAGTGTTTGCATATAGTATTTTAGTCAAAGGATCAAATAACTCTTCTATGTCTCCATAATATTCTTGTTGTTTTAATTTATCTTCTAGTCTATTTCTTCTGTTTTGTTTTTCTAGACTGTTTATTTCTATAAGTTTATCTAGCTTAACCATTTTTATAGTTAGATAAACAGGGAGGAGACGAAGTCTTTGGTTGGTGAAACAAAGGCTTAGCCCATTCCCAAACTTCTTGGTTTACCATAGATAAATCATTATATAAGGAATACAAATAACATTTGAGTGTACTAAACTTCAGAATGAAATTCTGATCTGATTAGACCTCAATCAGAGGGAACTGCTTCGCAGATAGGGCTTCGCCCATGTTTCACTATCGGTGAATTTGCAAAACAACTCCGTTGAACCGCTTCGTGGATATTATATTTCTTTAGATGTTCTCTAAATCTTTCCTTAGTATGACCAAATCTATATCTATGGAGATGGATACATAATCTACATCTAAAACATTTAAATTTATAGTATGAAATACGATTGTTTATCTTACACATTCTACAAGTTAAATATTGATTGGGATCATTATAAGGCTTACTCATATGAGAGTGACTATCTCTATATAGTATATTTTCATTACATATGAAACATAAATAAGGTTTACTTTGGCACTCATCACAATTTCAACACCAAGCTTTATCTTCACATTTATTACACTTAGGACTCATTTTTAT
This sequence comes from Convolutriloba macropyga, assembly GCF_964194025.1. Lineage (NCBI taxonomy): Eukaryota > Metazoa > Xenacoelomorpha > Acoela > Convolutidae > Convolutriloba > Convolutriloba macropyga. Next base: position 10,889,173 of record NC_134471.1, on the reverse strand, counting down.
ATTGTGAAAATATATAAGTATTTTATTTCAAAATTTGCATTATAAAAATGAGTTATCAAGGTCTTAACGAAAATGTTCAATCTGGGAATGAAGAAGTCCAATCTGGAAGTGAGCGAGCTCAATATCATGGACAAGTCCAATCTGGAAGTGAGCGAGCTAAATTTGGTGTTGGACAAGCTCAATCTAGTTCTATTAGCATGGTAGTCCAAATGTTAAAAAATAAAAACAAACCAAGGGAAGAAATCAAACAGTAGATAAAGAAAGACAAAAAGTAGAATTAGAAAAATCATTAGACACAATCGGAAGGATATTCAAATAAATGATGAAATAAAAAGTCGCATGATTAACAGGTTGCAAAATTAAAACAACGAGAAGAAGATATGCGTGAGTCATTGCGAAAGGTTGAAGCAAAATATTATCCAGATTTAGATCAAACTAAAGATAGAGAATCGTCTAAAGACTTCGATCAATCTAAAGATTCAAGATTCAGATAGAAAATCATCTTCATCTGATGATTTTCTCTATGTCCAGAAGCCTAAAACAAATAAGTTTAAATGTGAAGCTTGCAATCAAGAGTTAACTCAAGAGAATTTTTATAGGCATAATCAATCACTTAAACATAAAAAGAATGAGCGATTATATAATAGAAATAAAATTATTGAGTGCTAATGACGATGGAATAAAAGTTACTAATGAAGATATAGAACAAAAGATAGATAATCAATATCCTGAACTAGAGGTATTGGGATAGTTGTTATATGTATCTGGATAATGATACTGAACATGATAAACATATGGACACATTAAAACATAGGAATAACGTAAGATTAGTTAACGGGGAGATAATAAAGAATGGGAGTAAGTTCGAATTTGTAATATGTACGACTACTCTGAGTCAATATAGAGTGGATCAACATTTGAAAACAAAGATGCGTCTGGATAATGTTATTGGTAAAGATAACGATATAACTGAAGATCTGCAAAGCAGTTTCACTGATAGTACTATATCTAAAGATAATTCAGGATGTTGCAATATATGTAATACTAGATATAACAATAAAAATGAACACAATGAATCAGATGAACATAAAGAAAACGTTAATCAGAAAAAACTTGTTGATGAGAAGTGGCGAGATAAAGTTAATGAGTTGGGATTAGATCATAATATGAATTATGATCAAATAATGATAACAAGTAGTAATTATGAAGATATTAGATTCTTAAATGTATTAGAGGAAATGTATAACATACATCCCTATATCAACCTTAACACCTTTGATGTTGTAAAGTATACAAAACCTACAGATGATAAGTTAGAAGAAAACGAATTCACATTTAGACTAATGACTAGACAATATAATGGAGCCCATGACTTGGATATGTTGAATAGAGAACTAGAGACTAGAATGCAAGAACAAGAGATGAAACAATCTGGATGGATCATGCAAAGATTTGTTAAAAGAACTATGTATATACTATATGTGTTTAATTGCTTTTCTACATCCTACATCACGTGATCCAAATAGAGTTAGTAAATATAATAAACCAGAGCACTAATGAAATAAATTGCCAGAGCTTCCACCTCCATATGATTATTATCACTTAAAGAAAATACAAGAACTAAATAAAGATAAAATATTATTTAATGTGTTTAATCTAAATAAAAATAAAACTATTAATCCTGTATTAATCAATCATAATGATCCTAAAGGATGTAATATATTATAGTGGGATAATCATTACTTCCTATGTAAAGATGTATCATTCTTATTAAGAAAATTATCTAAACATAAATGTTATCCATGTCTAAAATGTTGTGTATCATTTCTAACTGAACATGCATTAAATAAACATTTCGATTTATGTAATACACAGAAACATGTGGGAAGAAGAACCTTCCATAAAGATGAGTATCTAAAGTTTGATAAGTTCCACTATAATCACAGAGTACCATTTGCTATGTATTATGATTTTGAATGTGTAATAAAAAACAAGAAACACATTCCTATTGCTTGTGGTTTATATATAAAAAAAGACTATCCTGATATATTATAAGATAAGTATGACACTTATTGCGGTGAAGATACAATTGATTGGTTTATAAATACCAATATATGCATTTAATTCTACTAATTATGATAATCACTTATTTATAACTAAACTAGCAAAGAAGATTAGACTTAAAATATTAACTAAAACTGATGAGAATTATATTAGTATTGATATGGGTCATGCAAAAGCATTAGATATGTTTAGGTGCTTCCATCCACTTAGCTTAGATGCTATAAGTAAAACATTGAGTGATAAAGAATGTGTAACTTTAAACAAATTTGGATTAGAGAGACGTAAAGGTATATGCCCATATGAATGGTTTGATAGTGTAGATAAACTACATGAAACAACATTACCACCTAAGGAAGCATTCTATTCTATGTTGAAACAAAGTGGTATTACAGATAAAGGATATAAGGAAGCAATAGATTGTTAGAATAATACTGGATATAAATCAATAAAAGACTATATGATGTTATATCTTAAAACAGATGTATTATTATCGGTAGATGTATTTGAAAGTTTAAGAGATAAGTGTTTTGAATATTATGAAATAGATCCTTGTTATACATATTCTACTCCTGGGTTAACTTGGTTATGTGGGTTGAAACATAATAATGTTAGGCTTAAATATTATTAAAAAATACAGTTAATATTTATGATACAATACAACATGGTATTAGAGGTGGGTTAGCTTCAGTATTAGGTCATTGTCATGTAAAATGTAAAAATAAAGAAGAAGATCCTGAGAATACAGGGAAAGAGAATTATCTAAAATACTTAGACTTCAACTCATTATACGCTTTTGCTATGGTTCAAGCTTTACCTACTGGTGAGATCAAAGTATGTATGTATTGTAATGATTATACACAATCTAGCTCCAAAAAATGTTATATCTACACCATTGATGTAAAGTATAATGTTGAGTTGAAACAAAAGACAAAGAAAAATCCATTTTTTTCCAGAAAAGACAAAGGTTAACATTGATCAGTTTACAGAAAATCAAAATGAAAATGAAAAGAAAGGATACAAACCAAATGAGAAGTTAATGTTAAAGTTAACAGATAAGGTAGATTATGTAATTGATGGAGAGATGTTAGATTGCTACTTAGCTAGTGGTTTGAAGTTGGAAGATATTACAATTAAGCAAAAGTTAGAGTATAGTAAGAGTGAGTGGTTAAAGCCTTATATTGAGTTTAATATTCAGAAAAGAAAAGAAGCTAAAGCTAAGGGTGATAAATTTGAAGATGTATTCTTTAAACTGATGAATAATGCCTTCTATGGAAAAACAATAGAAAATGTATACAATAGACAAGATGTAGAGTTAGTTAATGAAGTAGATAGATATATTAAATTAGTAGAAAATATTAGTTTTAAATATGCTGTAGAGTTTGATGATGATCTAGTGGCTGTACATGAAACTAGAGGTAATGTCAAGTTAGATAAGTTTAATTATATTGGTTTTGTTATATTAGAAAAAACTAAACTATTTATGTTTAAAGCTATACATGATTAGTTTGAGAAAGAGGTAGATTGTAGTTATCATTATACAGATACTGATAGTATATTTATAAACATAAATGTTCCTTTAGATAGTAATATAGAAACTGAAATGAATAAGATAAAAGATATTTTACATAATAATGAGTTAGGTAAGATGAAGGATGAATTACCTAATGATACTATTATAGAAGCCTGCTTCCTTAAAGCTAAAGCATATTGTTATAATACAGTTAAAGGAGAAGATGAGAAAAAGTTAAAAGGTATAACCAAAGCGACTATTAAAAACCAAATTAATATTGAAGACTACAAAAACGCTATATATGAAGCTAAAAATAAATATGTTACAAATTTTACTATCGATAATAAGAAACACCATTTAGAAACAAAAGAACAATATAAAATAGCTACTGATCCATTTGATGATAAAGGTATTAAAAGTTGTAATAGTGAGTTTAGATTTGACAATTTATTTTTATATAAATATTGGCAAAATTTAAAATTTATAAAAAAGTTAAGCTGGTTTTTATTCAAGTTACAATGAAAAACACTGATCACTGTGCGTCCACCGATCTCAGTGGTGTTTTTTGACTGTGCTCTTTTTGTTCAAGCTATCCACCATTTGGTGACACCAATTTTCGCAATCTGGTTTTACGTGCTTTTTACACGGTCTCACTTGTTAAACTGAAAAACGCTAATCACTGTGTTTCCACCGATCTCAGTGTTTTTGACTCTATACCCACCACAATGTGTCCCATATACAGTCTCACAGCGGGGATAATCCTTTTTAAGAACTGTGAATTTGGTTTTTTTTTATCTCACTTAGTTTTATAGAAATTCATCAAATCGGGGGACGTTCACTGGAGATAGTGAGGAAGGAGCCCCAAACCTTCCCTTTGCTGAAGCAACTTAACTAGACTCGATGATTTAACCACTACGCTAAGTGGGACAGAAAGTTTTAGTTTTAGATTGAATAAATATTGATTGGGGGGATATATGAAAATTTTTTATTATTTTAATATTTCTTTGAATATTTGTTCAAGTTTTCTTTTTTGTTCAAGTTATCCACGAAGTGGTTACACCAAGTTTCGCAAGTTGGTTTTACGTGCTTGTTACACGGTCTCACTAGTTTTATACTAGTATCTGGGGACGCCCACTGAAGTCAGTGGGGATAGAACCCAAACTATCCGTCTGATAACGGTTAATTACAAGCTTAACTCGACACTAGTGGTTTGCACTAAGTGAGACAGTTAATGATAGATTTTAAATATAAAAGAAGTGAATATAGAGTAGTGGATATATTAAGGGAATTAGAGTAATGAGTATATTGGTAGCGTATCGCGGCTCTATGCTGCGGTGGTACCAATATACACATTACTAAAAAAAGCTTTTTTTTCCAGTTATTGTGTAACGCGGACTGAAAAATGCATTTTCCATGAAAAAATGCATGCAATTTGAAATAAAACCTTCTATTCTCTATTTTTGTTCCAAACTGAAGCAGCGAACAACTTGTTCTTTGTGTGCTTTTATTATTAACCAATTAATAACCATCAATTTCAAATCCGGCCTACAATTTTTCTTCTTAACTATTAAGGCCGACCCAAGGTGAGCTTCTTTTACAGCCTTATGGTATAAATAGTATGGGCTACTTATTTCTGCGCGCTAAGTAGGCTGATCTATATATCCCAGACTAACCGACTGTGTAAAACACCGAAGATAAACTTCAATTTCAACGGTGGTTATAAAGAGTAACACCGGAGTCAGAGGTATAGACATCGTGCAACTACTATTAGACCGACTGCAGTTAGTGCAGATAGCGTTATTTAATAGAGAATAGTGTCGAGTGCTATTTAGCGCTATTTAAAAGAGAGTAGTTCTTTATAGGGTCAAAGTTGCGTAAGGTGCCGGCACAGGAGTTGGAGTTGATGACATAACTGTAATTAAGATAATAGGGCGAAGTGAGCTTTGCGTTAGCATACTATAGACGTGAGTTTATGTGCACCAAGGGGATTATTTTTTGAAAGTAGTGCTGGCGAAAGAGTTAATCGTGTATTGTATGTAGCATCTTTGTCCGATTGACTTTGTGAGTTTGGTTATTTACATCAATTTGTGCTGGATGCAAAAAACCAAACCGAAGGTGGAAGGTAAATACGATTGTGTTCAAATAGCCGTTCTGATCGTGGATGTTTGTGGGCCGTGATTCAGTTGTTCACATCGCAGGCGGAGGGCAAACAAGATGTCGTGAAAGGGAATGGGGGCCACGTTTTTTTCCGGAGTAGGCACTATTCGGGACACCTGTTTCGGGTTTCGAGCGACCCGACTGTTCGGTAGCTAAGTCGTCGGCTCAAAAATAGCTGTGTGGAGGTTGTGGTGACGGCTGTGGCAAGGATTTTGGTGGCTCTGGCACTGATTTAATTGATTGCTTGGGCGTGACACCAGTTGCTGCCCCTGTAGGAGCAGTTCTCGTGACGAACTGATCAGTCCCACAGTTGCAGTCGGTGAGTTTGTATCGCTACCAATAAATAAGGACAGTTCTCCCGATGGTGAAGAAGAAATGGTGGGTAAAGGCAGTGGGTGGACCCGCGAAAAATTAGCTTAATCCAGAGACTGTGGATGTGTGGTGTTCTGGGCCATCATGAAGAGGGCCGGTGTTTGCATCTCGCAAACTGGTTCAAGTACTGGAGGAGGCAGTACCAAGGGTGTCAACGGCGAAGGTAGAATGACGTCGACATCCAGCATGTTGAAAGTGTATGCTTGGGTTGATTTTTAGACTGATCGGTGAGCCCCCACCGTGAGAGCTGGTGTTAATAAATGTGGTGTCGCTGAAACAAAACAAGTGTCATGTACGGGTACTACGGATGTCGCTAAATTTAAAACAAGTTCTTCTGGGATTTCATGGCAGTCAAGCTCACCTTCAAAAGAACCTTTAGATAGTGAAATAGCTTGTGAACAATTACGTTTGCTAGGATCAACCGTGTGTAAGTGTAATGATTAAAAATACTTTTTATGTTGTTGGTCTACTGGTAATTCATAGAAATCATAAATTGATGTGGGAAGAGTTGAAGCTCTATGTTTGTTCAGGATTGTGTACAATTATTGTGTACAGGAGAGGAGACCTTCTCACAGAAATTTTCAAACTTTCTGTGTAATAAATTCAATCCGTTCTGGGAGTGTGGAGTGTTATTGTCGACAGAATGTTTTTGTTTTTTTTATTGGTGATGGTGGAGAAGCATCTGTCGGTAAGAAGTGGAAAATAGGTTGTGAGAATACATCAAAAAATCCAGAGGTGATTTTTTCAGCTAATTTAATATTAGGTCTTAAATGAGATTTGAGATTATATGCGTTGAAGGCGCTACGAAATAGTCCAAAAAGACATTGTAAGAAATTAAACACTGTCAATATTATGGCTTTTTATTTTAATACGTGCCATGGTAAGCCAAAGATTCCGACGAGGTATTTTTTTGAATGGTTACCGTTGATAAGGCCACGCAAAACAAGACTGCGAATTTTATATTCTTTTCCGTTAATAAAAAGTGTATTGAAAACTTTTGAGTATTGTTTTTGTAATTGTGAAAATAGTGTTTGTAATTGTGCTTGTTTTGCAAGGTCAGAAAAGTTCAAAGCTTGTGCAACTTCGAATTTCTCTGCGGCGTCATCTACTAATTGATTAAAATTCATTTTATCTATAGAGTCAATCCAATCTCTTTGGCTATGTATGCCATGTTGTCAGTGAAACCAGCGTGGGTGAACCGTCTTTCAAATTCTTCGGGCTTGAATAATTCAACGTGGTATCCCGCTTTAATTGATTAAGGCTTTAAGCGGTATGGCTCGTCGTCAGCCGCATCTAATGATATGTGCTGATCAGAAATGTCAGTTTTATATGGCGCTTTATTAGACCAAGGATATGTTTTACGCGTTACGCGATCTACCAATTTAAGTTAAATCTGATAGAAAATTGGAATTCGTTCAAGATAAAAAGTGATGACGAAACAGTTTTACATTAAAAAATGAAATAAACTGCGAATTTGTGAGGCATTGTGAATGTGTTTCGCTGACCTGTTGTAAAAATATATCCGACAAGTAGGAGTTTTTGTGTTAACAAGATAAAGGCTGCCAGTATCAAATCGCGGTCAAGATCGCAGAGTTTTTTTTGTATATGGAAAGACTGGTGTGGTCCAATTCAAGTAATACGCAAATGATCATGTAATCAAGTTCAGCGTCGGTCTGTACCTTGGGTTGTACTGCACCAAACCAATTCTGCTTTCGGAAAATCTCAAACTTTTCCAATTTTCTATAGATCTGTGATTCTTGGGGATTATAAATCCATTCCTAATGTTTGCTTTAGAGTAAGGTGTGACAGGTTTTGCATTTTTAGGGATTGTCATGTGAACATCTTTAAATTCCTCCGAGGCTTCACCTGTGACGAAGTTTAAACCTTCTTTAAATTGAATTAAAATGTCTTAATGTTTAGTGGCGTAATAGAGGCGATCCTCAATACATTTGTAAAAGTGTTTTACTAGTACTTCAAAGGAAGAGATTGCAGACTCATCGTAAAGATGGTCTTTAAAACGGTCTGTGTACATGCGTGGATTGTGTTGGTGTCCAGAGTGTTGGAGTTTCATTATTTGTGAGTGCTTCAAGAGAAAAGGTTTTTTGGAATTTTATAATTCGGGCGTTTGACCTACAAAAGTCGAAAGTTCGACAATGATGATTTGATTCCCCAATGACTGTTGCTTTAATAGCGTGATTTGGGGGAAAGTAACCTGTTTCAATATTGCATTTTATGCGTGTTTTGCCATAGTAAACGCTTTCAGATTTAATTTCAAAACCATGCGTGATGTTAGCCAACTGAAATGGCCATCCTAGTGTGTTCATGGCAAGATATTGGTCTGTTGGTTTTTGTCTTGGTTAATTTGCACATATATTATCAGTGGCGTTTGGGAACCAATCGTGATCCCTTGGCTTATATGCTAGATTTCCGTGTCGGAAACCAAATGGGCAATAGCGGTGCAGTTAGAAGTGGCCTTGGTTGGCTTTGATTGTAGCTTGCCAACGAGGGTCGTTGAGTCAATCAAATTATATCAAATATGGGTGACAGTGGCGTTTACTTATGAGACCCATGCGCTCAAGTTCTCTACGAGCTTCATTTTCTTTGGGAGCTTCATTTCTTTCCACATTAATAACATACCAATTGTCGTGATCAAACCTGAGGCCTCTTTTAATTGAAAGTTTGCGGCAAAAGTATTCTTTGTCGTTAAGTTTCGCATGTATAGCGTATGCTCGAACTGGATGGTTTCGAAATTATGATGGCGACTTGGGCAGGTAGTATTTGACAATCTGTCGGTTTGATCTTACATTCGCCAATTTTATCGAGCTTATAAGACTGCATATTTGTGATGTGTTGAGGAGAGTAGTCATAGTGAGTGACAATTAGGTCTTGCACTCCTGATCTGGAAGTAGTGATCTTATCAATTGTTATCGGCTGTCCTAAAGTTAGTGTGTTGGAAAAGAATAAATTAGTCATGAGTATGATCAAAATTGTAATGGACATGTGTAGGATAAACCGACCGGAGTGTAGATTATAAAAGACAATCAATATGTCCTGCGGTGTTCTTTCTGTATCTGTCAAACGTATAGAGTATTTTTTGGAAAGTAAATGGCGATGTGTTTGTTTGTTCTCCAAAATTAGGCGAAGCAGCGGCTTGTGGGTGAAAAGTTCATATGTCTTGTTCAACTACAATTTCAACTGAAAAAGTAATTTTCGATTGTTTAAGTAAATCGTGCGCTCTCTGTTTGTGTGCTGGTGTGATTTTATATGACTTATTTATTCTTTGTTAAGCCCAATTATGTAGTTTTTCGCCGTAATCAAGATCTCTAAAGAGGACGGTTGGGGAACTAGAATCTATGGTTCAAGTTTCACTGGTAATGTAGTATAAGTTCTTGTAGTGTCTGTTTGTATTCCAATACAATGGTGATAAAATTGGTCTGCATCAGAAGTTGGAGAATTTGAATTTAGCGTTTTTATAGGTCGATCGCCCTGATAACTGAGTGGTAGTGAACTTTGAAAGGACGGTGAGGAATTGACTAATTTAATTGGGTGATTCCATTGAGCTTGCGAGAGTATGCCTCCAATACTAGTTACTGGTCTTTGTGGCAGATTAAAAGGAATACTCGAGGTTTGTGACGGAGCTGGTGAGGTAATTTGAGAACTAAAGGGTTCTGAGTTAGAAGTATCTGAGATAAGACTAATATCTTGTGGTGCTTCGTTTATATTTGAGACAGTATGTATTAGAAGTGGCATTCTTGAGGTATGAGTTTTGCTTGTGTTAGCAAAGACTAATATCTTGTGGTCTTTCGTTTATATTTGAGACAGTATGTTTTGGTAGTGGCGTTTCCGAGGTATGTGTTCTGCTGTAAGACGGGATTTTTCTGCAGATTTGGCGGTAATAGTGGCTGATACAAATGTGTACCTCGGTTTCTTGTCTTTGCGATCTTTCATAAAAGATTTTAAAGATGACTTTTTGGGGGTGTATTTTTTCGCGTCACTGTTGGAACAAATTGGTGATTCTGGGACCGGGAGATCACTGCGGTTATTGCTGGGTTGTTGATTGGACGCAATTGTGCAGTTAAGCGTTGGCCCAGATCACAATAAAAAACTTTAATGTGATTTGAAGATTGAACGACAAATATGAGTAAATTGAAATGAGTTATACTAATGCGGATTGCTGCGAAGGGTGTTTCTGGTGGAAGGACATTATGTTGTTAGATGAAATCAAAAAAATCACTAGAGAAAACTCTTAACAATTCTTCGAATGTGTAGTTTTTCCGTTCGAAAAAAAAAAATTTAGGGTGATATTCAGCTTTGTTTTGCGAGCTGTGGTTGTTGTTCATCCAATTTAAGGACGTTTTTTTCATATACTTTTTATCGTAAGAGGCTGGCATAGCGTCTAAATTATTTGTGTACACTATATCAGTATAGAGGAGTTCAGATATTTTTCGTGTTATTTGTGGTGAAAAGATTGGCAGATAGAACGAGCAATTTGTTTGTAATTAAAGTATCTTTTTTGCAAAACCCATTCACAACAAGTCTGTCAATATAAGATGTGATCGAGATTGTAAAAGATGTCTTGAAAGCGTATTTGTTTTGTTTTAAAACTTTCAATGTGTCGGAAAACATCAACATAAGGAGTTCTGCGAAACAACGTTTCAAGTCTCTGTTACAAATTTATTTGCATACCTGTCTGTAGTGTAGACGAGAGACAACTTTAAGTGTAGTGAAACTTAAAATTTGTAGATTGGGAGAAAGCTGTTGTGAGCAGATCGATTTTTGCTGCTGTGAACTGATTGAAGAGTTTCCTTTGATTGATAGAAAAGAGTTGAACTGTGAGACAGTTATCAAGAGAAAAAGAAAGAGAGTTATTGAAAATTTAGAATTTAAATTAAGAAAAAGAGTGAGAGAGAGAGAGAGAGAAAGATAGATTTAAGAAAGAGAAATTTAGACTTGAAAGAGTGATATAGATTTGAGAAAAAAATTAGAGTTTTGATCAAAGAAAGAGCGAAAAAAGACAACTGAGTTTCAAAGGAGGAAGACTCTGATCTGAAGTGATTTCAGACGATGCAGTTTGGCGTGAACACGGCTTTTCTTCATGAAAAAAAAAAGGTTAACGAGCCATATTTTGTTAAATTAAATAGATTGGAGAATTACTCCCAGGCCGATCTGTGGGTCGGCTGCTTACTTTGTTTTTTGGTTAATTTGTTTTCCAATATAGTCCTGGTGAATGGCCTGTATTTTTTGGTTCTGCTAGGATAGCAGGTGGAAAGATACTCATAGGTTTTGTTAGCTTAGAGAAAAAGCTTTGATACGTTTCCCCAGTGAATGGAAAATTATTGGAGGGGAGAGGGTTGAAAGAATTATCCGAATTATCCTCCTCGTATAGGAGAACTACGTGTTTGTATTTTTCGGGATTGCTATTTATGGAGTCTTAGTGTGTCTGTGTTTGTCAAACTGAAGCAAGAGCTGAAATTTTGTATGTGATTGCGGTGGTATATGTGTGTATTAGAAGTGTAGTCCGTGAAGCCAAAATTTTTGACTGTGGTGTAAAGTTGTTTTCCTAAGCGGACATTTTCAGTAGTGTAGTTTTCCGAGTTTGTTTCTGGTAGTCCAAACTGTTTCTCACATGGTTAGGGGAAGGGTTCATATGTATTTGATTGGAGGGTTCATATTGGTATAATGGTTCTGTCTAGTATAAATGAGACGTATTCTGACTTTGTGATTGTCGGTTTTTGAGGGTGAAGTCGTGAAAACAAGTTATCAGAAAGATATTTCTCCGTTTGTTCTTGAGCGACTAGTTTATTTGGGTAATACGCAACAATACTTCTACAAGGACAACTTATTCTCTAGTTTATATGTTGCCAAAATGGGGTTGTCGATTGGTTCATAAGGGCCAATTTTCCGTGGCTGTATCTTTTTTGAGATTCAATCTTGTTGGGATTTAATTACAATTAAAACAAGTGTTGATTTTGAGTGTTTGAGCCGTTCCAAAACGACGATTTCTAAACATGCTTTAATGTTTTTTCTAATTGACGTAGTTTTGGGTTTCGTTATAAATATCTGAGTATACTTTTTCTCGGTTTAGGAACCAGTGTGCAAAAATTCTTTTCTGCACTTTTTTAATCTGTGCATGATAAACCGAGATGACCAGTGTGTCTGTGTGTGTGTGTGTGTGTGTGTGTTTGTGTGTTTGTGTGTGTGTGTGTGTTTGCGTGTCTGTTTGTGTGTGTTTGCGAAAAGAATGGCATAGGGAAATTTTTGAAGGATTACAATTCCCAAAACTATCTGTAGTAGAAGACAGATAAAACATGATAGGCTTCGCTGTTTTAATACCGAAACACAAGTTCACGTGGTGAAAAACCCATATTTAACGCAACTTGTGAGTTAAAAGCAAAAGAAAAGGTGTTTTTAGTTTTGTGACTAAGTGGCATATTGTGTATCTAAATTTGTGCAAAGAAATGCGTTAAGTTGTCTATTGAAGTGTTCTACTAGTCCGTTTGAGCAAGGTGCTTTTGGTGTTTGTGGTTTAAATATAACATTGAATGTTTGACAAAAATGTGTGAATTCGCCGTTACTGTGTTCATGTCCTTTATCTGAGACCAAAATATCAGATATTTCAAACTTAACTATCAAATGATCAAAGAATACCCATAATGCATTCGCTTCTTCATTTTTGGGTGAAGGTTGGAGAACAACGTAGTGTGTGAAGGCATCTACTACAACGTATTTGTAAGAGGTTCTGTCTGAAAATGGAGAGATTGGTCATTTCGTGACCATAGGAGTGCAATTGTTGATGTATGGTGAAACATCTATGAATGGCTGCGGGGGAGGCAGAAGAAGGTTTGGCATGGATTTGTTCGTTTGGAAATTGAGGCAATCTTGTGTAAGGATTGCAATCCATGTTTTAATAGTTGGAAAAATTTTTTCTGTTATTGTAGCGTGTGTTTTGTCACAACCGGGAGGGCTTGAGAGATTGTGTGAAGGTACTTTGTGAAACTTTGCTAGAAGAAAAGAAAGTGGTATAAAGATTTTTGGTGTTTGTGTCTCTTGTATGTATTACAATATTTGGTTTGATCGTTTGTGCATAGATATTGGAAACAAGAATGAAACTTTAGTAGATCTTGTTTGCTCCTACTTTCAATTTGGGGTTAATAAGGCGATTTTTATATTTATTCCAAGAATAGTTTTGTCGCAAACGGGATCTTGTTATGCTTTCAGTTATTTCTGTTTTCTCATCATAGAAATAGAAATAGAAAAAATAAAAAAATAAAGAATTTCAGATGATATAGGTATGAAGTTATCGATTGCAGGGAGTGAAAACTTCATACTTTTTTTTATCAGTTTGCACTTTGTGAATCAAAAATGCGAGGTTTCGTTTTATTTGTATTTAGCGTAACGTTTGTGTGTTGTACCATTGTGTATCCTTCTTGAAAGGTCTGATTGTGTTTTGTCTGTTTAATTCATTGATCATGTACTTGTTCTAAAAGCTGTGTTTTTGTTTTTGTTCTCATCAAAAGAGACGGGTAAGTAAAAGTTGTTTTCGAGTTATACTTTACAGGAATTATATTTTGTTTGTAGGTATATCGGAAAACGTGTTGATTATACAGTAGTGTCTGTGGTTACCGTGTTAATATATTCCTTAGATACATCAAGTGTATACTCTCTACTCCGGTGCTGTATTGTACTACCAACGTTTTAATAGAAGTTTATCTTCAGAGTTTTACAGAGTCGGTTAGTCTGAGAGATATAATTAAGCCTACTTCGTGCGCAGAAATAAGTAGCCCTAGCTCTTCATACCATAAGGCTGTAAGAGGAGCCCCCAATGGGCCTGCTTTAACTGCTGCGACCAGTGAGTTAACAAACTCTAACGGTAAAACGAACGCACACAAATCACACTATTCTCTTTTGAGAAAAAGATTTAGAGCTAATTTGTCAAATTTAATACTCTTTTTAAACTTAAAGTTCAGAAAACCGAAAGTTGCAACCCCCATAAATAATTACATAAGTCAACATATAAACACTAGTATCAACAAAAGGAGCCATTACACTGGCCAAACCTCATTAAAACCGGATACACACTACGAAGAATTGCAATTAGATATTCTTGCACAAAATAACAAACGCAATCATCTAATTTTAGTTCTATATATTTGTATTTTTTTCGTAGATAGTTCAAAATATGTGTTCATTCTTCACTGGAGTCGGTAGTTAATGTGTCAATGTATTCTTTTGATACAGCATGATGAGACTGTATTGTTTGTGTTTGTTGATAGTGCGTTCCCGGGCGATGTTCGTCCTTTGTTGTCGTCCTTAGTGAACGACTAAACAAATCTGGAAGTGAAAGATTTCACTTTCCGCCCAAACTATTTGAAAGTTTGGAAATTTTATTAGAATGAGCTGAAATTTGAAAACTCTGTGATTTGGCTTGTTCTTTTGTGTGAACAAGAAAAGACTAGGTTTGTGATCTGCGTATAAAATAGTAGGTTATTGTGACCATTGAATAAGGAATTCGTATTCCGAAAAGGCATAAATTGTAGCTGAGCATTCTCGAATAATGGTGGAGAGTCAAAGTTCAGTTGTGGAAAATCAGAGGGAATTATTCGAAACGAGTTTTATTTCCTCATATTGATTTTTTTGAGAATTGTAGCGCCGATTCCATAGTTAAGGGCATCACAAAAAAAGGGTTCTTCTGCGTTAGGGATAGCAAGACGTACTGTACCGTCTACGAGTTCCTTTTTAAATCTATCAAGGATTTCAATTCTTGGTCACCATTGAATTATTACAGTTATGTATAAAGATAGGTAATAGATTTTACGTGTATTAAGATTTGATTATTGACAGTAATGTTTAAAAATGGGTAATAGTTTATACATGTTTTAACATTAGAGTTATGGGAAAAACGTATAAAGATAGGTAATAGCTTTTACTTGTATTAAGATTTGATTTTTGACAGAAATTTATAAAGATAGGTATTATATTTTACACGCATTAAGATCGGAAATAAGATAACAGCTCATTAAGATAGGTAATAGGTCTTATGTATAGGATTTCTCATTAAATTTTTCATCAAAAATTAAGAAAAAAAGGCCAACAGATAGCAAATTGGATAATGAGGCTGTGTTATATTTTTTTCTTTCACGATGAGTCATCTTTTTATGCTGATGTTTTAAGGTACTTGGTAGCAAACAGTGCTCAATAAGACTAAGTGCCAGACATGGATGAAAGATAGCCATGATGAAAGTTATTCAATCAGAAGTGCTAAAACAAAAGGAACATTAAGAATTTCAGGTGTTTCTTTATATCAGAACACTAAACCTTGCTTGATTTTTTTCATCCACGGTTGTCTGCAGATCTGGTCAAGACCTTGCGAAATGAGCCAGAAAAATTTACATGCTCAATTTGAACTTTTGAAACCCGGTTCAGGTTTCTCTCCAAGAATGATTACTTTCAAACAGTGGACTCATCAACTTGACAAAAATTTATTACAATCACATCACATGTTCACAAGCATACAATTAAATTAAATGGTTGAAATGTATGGAAAAGAATCAGAAAATTTAGATCATGAAAGGTGTCGTATGATTTCCATCTGCATCCACAATTCGTTTTGGATAGAGAAACGAGAGTCCTTTTTTAGTTTGCTTATAGGTTAGAATTTGGTGATTTATAATCTGAATCCTCTGTTAGTTGTGGTCATACTCACTGCATCATCCAGGACTCGTCTGTATTTTTTTAGAGGCTCATCACTGTTTTGTTCAAGAACACTCTTGTTGAGTCCTTTGCTGCTGAACTTAGTTTTGTCCGTTATTGAATTATAGCAACAATACGTTTTGCTACATAAACATAACATTTCAGTACATCGGAACTCCTCCTTGAATAATCCAGGCTCACGCTTGTCATGTTTTGTATGTTTATCGCAACAAATTCTTGGAAAAAATTTACTTGTACTATTAGCGTGAAAAAATCTGTACAGTCATTACTTCTCATCTGATTCCAAATACTCCTCATTTCTGGTTTAATGCACTCATAGAGATTTTCATGAGCCAGTGTCAGATACAAAGAATTAGTGTCCATTTCAAGCTCCTCGAATTTCTGAACATCACAGAATTTGTCAAAGAAGTTGTAGTAGAGCTCCGGCATTCTCAATTTTGCATACTGTGAGATAAAGAAACCAACAATTATCGGCTCACGATGCTTAACAGTGCTTGTCACTAGCTCAACTTCATATACATCTGTCGAAACGTTGTTCAATCTTCTAAAAAAGCGGTTATTAATAGCTTTATGCGTCTTTTCATCGTTAAGATATAGAGTTTCTGTGTGCCGACTTCGATCCATAATCTGATAACCATACGAGCTTTTTCCAAGTAGTTTCATAGTTTCAGCAACAACGCTAGAGTCCGGATTTTCATCACCTTCTCGTCTTGTATCAACAACAGATTGTACGAAAGCGTTGAAACATTTTTGCGGGGTATACTCAATGAATCTGTAGATTTTGGTATAGCGCAGACCCAGCTTCAAATAAAACTGTATTAATGGTGTTATGACTATTCCGTTGTTTAATCTGTAACTCGAAATCAACATTCGTTGTGGTTTTAACAATAACGTTTTTTTTTCAGCATATTCCAGCATGAATTTAACTATATTCTCTCTTCCAACATCACAGTTTTTGAAAATTGTTGGAGGAAAGTTTGCAAATTGTTCACGAAGCTCTTCAGGAACGAGGCTCTTCACATTGTACATATCCGAACAAATTATCTTCTTCTATCCTCGCCAACAGTTTTTCACTGCTCAAAGGTAATTTGTAGGGGAAATTTTTTCTAACGTAGTTCTTCAACATGGAGTTCTCCTGAACGTTATCCCACCATTCACACTCTCATCTCTATAACTTTATATCCTTTCTTTTCGAGGTAAAGCTTTCGTAACTTATCGGATTCACGTTTCCGGATACCAAACTCAAATTCGACCTCACTAAGGTTTGGTTGAGTTTCCCTACAGGGACAAAAATGGTAGTAGCATCCAAAGGCTTCAAAAATTGTTCAAAAATGGCAGTGACCACAAAAGCCATCCACATTAAAAAAATCTTTTTTTTCTGTTTTCCAGTCATATAGAAGCTCTCAATAGTACAGTCGGGTCTGGCTGTTTGATAGAAAGACATTACCATGTTCTCAAACTTCCTGAATTTGTTTTGACGAGCTTTGAACTTTTGAAGATCGCTATCAAACTCCCATCTAGTGTAGAGTCCAGTTGGCTGCGCTTGGCAAATGGAGGAAGGGTACAATTGGCTAGCATCTATTCCAATTATTGCTTTACAGAAATTGTTTGACCACCGGATGAACGTTTTGTCTACAACAGCTTTCCTCGTAAACGCTATCGAAGGACCACCAGTCATTTAACTTCGTATTTTCTCATGCAAGTCTTTGTCAGCTTCGATGAAAGGGTAAAACTTTCTATCAGTCGATTTATGAAGACAGATATTTTCTAAATTGGGTAGTGTACACCCAAGCTTTAACATTTCAATTTTTTGATCGTGATAAAATTTCATCATTTTCTTCGTTGCTTGCAAAGTTTCTAAATCATCTTTGTTGTTATACCAGCGAAAGAAATCGCGAAAAGTTTTCAATTTCTCCATCTTCCACAACTTTTCAGAAGAGCATACTTCTCTTTTCCAGATAAAGGTTTCTCTTTCAAACCCAGTTCCCGGAGAACATCTAAGTCCTCTTTTCCAGATTCCATCATTTTCTTGAACTGACAGAAGTCCTTCTCCAAAGGACTTGGATTTTTCAGTTTGCTGAAGAAGGAATCATAGGGTGGGAGATGATTGCAGTCAAGTTTCGTGGACGAATCAAACCATTCATATGGGAAATAACCTTGTGTCTCCTCAGATTGATATGCTTTCAGAAACGAATCCAGAGATGCAGCTGCGCCAAGAAAGTTCAAAATATCGAGAAACTGAATATCACCGAATTTGAAAGAAATAAATTGATTTGCCTTTTTGATTACCGTAGGTTGAATAGCTCTATCGTTAAGGAGATGGGGAATGAGATACGCTTTGATTAAATTTAGGTCATATTTTCCACTCTTGGATCTAACAACTGGTAGAGTAACAACATAATTGTTGAAATGACGCTGGAGATCAAGGAACTGCTTTTGCCGGATTCGTGAAAAGTTTTTAGATACATTACTAACTTCTTTTTCACTACTTATATTTGGTTGGGTTTCGGAAATAATTTGTAGTCTACAGGAAATATCACTCAACCTAGTTTTGATCTCTGCTTCCACCGCCAAAAACTTGGGTCTCATGTTCGCTTTTGCTGCCAGTGTTTCCAGTTGAGCTACAAAGGATATGATGAGATGATTAGGATCTTTCTCGCATAAGAAAACTGATTCGTCCAACAGATTTGAAGAAATTGATACCGATACAGATACATGAGTACCAATCCATGATGTTGTCGCTGTGTTATTGATTTCCACTGATTGAACACATATTGCTTCGAAGTCGAAGACGACAAAATTTCTGAAGAGGGTACAATCTTCTGGATAAGCGATTGAGAAGTTATCAAGCTTCTCAAATAGTGTTTCCCGCAAAGAATAAGCACCTCTCAGATAGACATTTTTTACTCGTTCTTTACAAGTTTTCAAGTGCCGGTTGAAATGACCTGAATGGTTGAGAAAATTTTTTGTTTGATTAGTTCTTCAATTATTGGAAATCGATCAAAGGAAACACCTGTGAATTTTTCAGGCTTGCAACCACTTGCAGTAACAAAATTGTGAAAAATTTTAATTGTATTTGGTTCAACATCAACTGATCCAAATTAATGAATAGCGATTGCACTGAACAAACACAAATTATCGTTATACGGCTCATCCTGTCCACTTGAAACAAGACAATTTAGTTCAGGTTTCCTTAACAATGGCTCTGGAAGAGGTGAATCAGTGCAACCCATAGTAATATTCGTAAGAAGCACTGCAAAAACAGTAAAATTTGTAATTGCTGTGAATCACCATTTTCAGTTTTGTCGTTCTTGTGTACATGTTTCATTAATATCAAGTTTCTCAATTTCGTTCTGAGTGCTTAATAAATCGTTTCCATTGCTTAGCAGAAAAACTCCGTCCAGCAGTAAGTTATTTTCATGCGTATAAAAATATCGGTAATCGTTCGTCTCTATATTTTGCAACACACATTCAAAGCTAGGTTAATTTTTGCAGCACAGTTGAGGTTCGCGAAAACTTCATTGAGTTTGTCGTAAATCTGTTTGGTGTCCAAATCCAATAAACTGAAGTTGAAAGTTTCCTGTCTGCCAAGCTCAGCATGCATATCGTCAAGTAAATGCTGACACGCTTCCAGTTCTTCCTTCAATGACTCGCTACCATTCTCAACTTTCTCCATAACCTCACAAACACAATTTGTGCTTGAGGACCCAATTTTTGTGCTGGCTTGATGTACTTTTTTTCGATGAAGTTGCAATGAGTAGAGGCTTGGGAACTGTTTCTGACAGACAACACACTTGTTCAGTGTATTACAACTTTTGCTCCGTGGGCCTTCGCAATATGGTGTGATAATTCTGCAGAAATTTTGTCGCAAAATTACAATTCCTTTTCTTACAGTAAAACGTCCCCATCATACATGTCTCCCTGTGGCGAGCAATATGAGCTTTTACAACAGATTTTCCACATTTTTCACAGTTGACGGGTAGGTTTCCATCTTTTGCAGGCATTTTGTTATAACTGGGTAAGTTCACCTATGGAATGGGAGAAGATATTTTTTGTTTTTGTCGAAAAGTATTGGCAACTGAGTCTTAGAATATGAATAAACAAAAGTCTTTCAATTTCTGCAGAAATTCGAGGTGTATTGATGACTACATGCGAACAATAAAGTTTAAATATTACTTATGTTACTAAAAATAGATTTTATTTCGGGTCGTCAACCAATCACAGCAAAGTTTGCAGAAATTTGGGAAAATGCGACAGCCTTTATTCTTGTACAGGACTTCTGTAAACTACGACAGTCCCAATTTGTTTACTTTATGTCTAGACAGAATTTGTTCACAAGCATTGAAAACAACCAAAAATTACCACAGGTTAAAGATTGTAGAACTTCGAGAAAATGCGACAGCTTTGATTTGTTTTCGGAGCTTCGGAAAAAGCAGACAGCATTGATTTGTTTACTTAATGTCTAGACAGAATTTGTTTACAAGCAATTAAAATATCAAAAAGTTAAAAAAGAATTTTCGTCTTCGAACGACCTTGAAATTTTTTTACACCGTGTTATCAACTCAAACCCAATAATTCATAGAGGTAATTCAGTGTTTAATCACTCAGTTTAGTCTCTTAATATGGTTGAGGCTATGTACGAAAACAGTCCTGAATACTTCAAAAAAATTTCAAAAACGATTCAAATACACTATTTGCGACACAGAACCAAAACCTCAAGATTCTGATATAGAAAGATATGCGTACGGTTATCATTCGTCTTCGACTGTTATCAATGGTTGTTCATTGGTTCCAGTCATTGGCATCTTATTTTTGAAGATACAAGTTCGAAAGATAATATTGTTTTTCCTCCGGATGCTCATGCGACGATACCCTGCCTTGTGACTTGTTTTAAAATCTTTATTTTGACTACGGAGAAAAATTTTGTTACTCGTGGTGCTATTGTCTCTCTCTTAAATGTTGCTGTTGAGTACTTGTCAAAAATTAATCATGTTTCAACCAACAAAACTAAAAAACAACTTCTTCTGCCTAACCCTGTGAAAAGACTCAACCATAAATACTACCACTTCTAACAAACGTGCTTCTACTATCCCCGATGTGACTGTAAAACGTTTTTGTCAACTAATGCTTGGTGAACATTCTTCTTCTCTCTATCAGATTATGGATATTCTTTTAAGTGGTCAGGGAGGTTTTGTACGTATGACTTCAGACTATATGACTATATGATAAACTTTCAGTTCTGTAAAAATTCTAGTGTCTAAAATAGTGCTGTGATGGAACAATTATTTCAATTTCACTCCATATGTTTTACAAATGCCAACAATTGCAATTCATTTACATCAGGTACAAATGGAAACTTACTGCTATAGAAATAATGAGCAATATAGATGCAAAATAAACCACACAATTGCGATTCTGTTGATTGCAAGGGAGACTGAATATCTCTTCTGTGCTCCATAATATCCATCATCAAATGTTAATCAGTACATTGCTGTAAGCGGGAGAAAATGTCTTTACAGGCAGTCAGAAGTAGTGCTAACGGATCTGCAAAGTTTAGTACGGGGTATGCGTAGCGTATCGCAAGCATCACCCAATGTGAACCAATAGAATCAGTCGCGATGCATTCACAATCACAAAACTGTTAACTGGAAAATTTAAGGGATAATTGTCAGCCGCATAATCACCTGGAAATTTAAATTTGAGATGTTTTTACTTTTGAACACGAATATAAATTTGGTCTTCACCCATTAGTAAGCATTCATGGGTAGGAAATTTTTGGATACATTTTTTGCAGAGTCAGTGTACACAGTAGACGATTTTTCTCCAAGGAAAAAAATTTCAATGTTGTTTGGCAAATCAGTATCAAATTTCAGTTCAACCGATAATGATGAATTTGTTAGTTCGAGATGAACAAAATCGTGTGTTGCCTTTTGCGTGCTAGTTAAGTCAAAGAAAATTATAAAGTGATGCGCAAAATCAGTTAGGGCTATTCCGTGACCATTTTCAACATAAGCTAAGGCACTCATTGCATTGTAATACAGGCGTATGTTATCATTTGTTAACATTGGTGTGCCAGTTGTTGCGAACCCGTTTCGATAGACCGTAATTTCACTCAAACCAAAATTTTGATAGTGGTAGGGATTGATATTGTTAGTTCCAATGAATGCATTGCTACTGCACAATGCAACAATCAGTCGCCTTACTGGTTCTTTTGTGAAAATATCTTCTTGTTTACAACTGCGTTGACCTGCTGTTGAGAGGAACGTTTTTGTTATTACTTCATTGTAGCGATACATTGCCGGAGTTTTTAGGAGTGTTTTTTCAATGGATCCAACAACGTTGTCTGACAATGTCATCTTTCTAACAAATAAGTTTGCTTCATAGATTTTAATTTTGTAATTTTTTGCCGCTGTCTCACTAATGGTAACAAAATCATCTTGCGATCTTCGGAAAGAAAGTCTCAAGGTAACACCACTTACTAGATGTTTTTCACAGGAAAAGAAATCAACAGCGAGCTTTCCATATAAAGTAATTTGTTCCGATTCTCTCACAGCTACCTGCCTTGTATCCCTTGAAGCTGCAGCAATACCAGCGGGGTTCGGCTCATACTCGTAACCTTGACACTTTAACCAGGTTTTCTTTGCATCGGATTCAAGCGAAAATTCTGTTTCAATAAAACTCTTATGAGCATAGTGTCCATTAGCTGACGAAATTTTTTTTCCATTTGCAGAAACAGTGCAGTCGGCGCACAGTGAATGAAGAACATTGTTGACAAAATATGCGGCATCGTTTGCGGTTGCATCGCCGGCGGTATATCGCAAATCAGTTCCATCAGCATTTTGTATTCGACATTTTACTTCCAAATAGGTTTTCTGCAAATCTATGAAATTGTTGCGATTGCCTACAACTTCGAATTCGAGCGATGATCCAGAGGGAGAATGAAGTGGTCCAGTTTTTTGCTCAAATGATTGATCAAAGGTGACTAGCAAAGGTGGTTTTTGAAATAAATCCAAGGAGCTGTGAGTGGCTTCGGAAGGTATTAAAAAATTAGTTCGCATTTGTGACTCGAGTCAACTCCTTCTTGGCTGTGAATCCAGTCGACTCCTTCTTGGCTGTGGTTTTCGAGAAATGATTTTTTAGTGGAACGTCTTTGCAGCTTCGAGTTTTAGCATATTGTTGTCTTCGACGTTTAATAACTTGCCGGCCCCGTGTTATGAATAGAGAGAACCACCAAATTGTTTCCGAGCTGTTTTTGCAACCATGCTTTTCAACGCCTGCTTTGTCGTCTTTCGTTTCGTTGCTACTTCAACCAACTCAAAGCTCTCGACCAATTCTTCTGGCAGCGGGCCATATAATTTTTATTGCCAATGGTAAAGCATCTCTTCCAAAACCTGAAGCGAGGGCTCCAAAGCCACTTCTTCCTTGACGATAACGACCGGAGAAATGTGGCATTAACTGTGATGCTTGGTTGCTGTAGCAAGCTTCCATTTCACTTAATTTTTTGAAACTTTTGAAGCTTACTATCACTTTTCCTGTACTGTACCATTAAATGAAAAAAGGTTTCCGGCTTCGTTCCTCAACTCCACTTTAATGTTCTGAATATTGTTAAAAAGTATGCGCTTGTAATCCAGAACTGTAAGTGTCTTGTGATGAATGGGTTTAACAGTGTTTATTATGCAGTTTCTTAAACGCCTTTTGGACTCAATGATTTTAATTACAGGAGCTCTCACGTCTCCAGTATTTTGATATTCTATGACGTCTATGTAGACAAATATTAATTGTGAACCACAGGTTATGTCAACTGGGAAATCACTTTGGTGTCTATTGAGAGTTTTGTGTGATCTGTATCCAATATGAATGAATCCATCATGCGAGTTGTCTTTTATACCCTTGAAGCCGAGAAGACTTGGAACTTCTTCGTTTTCAAATGAAAAACCCTCCTTCGCTCCGAATTGTAAAACCAGTTATGAGTATTTTGTTCAAAAGTAAAATCAAATTGTTTCAACTGAGCAATTCGCCTGAGTTCATCCATTAGTTGATCTAAGCTACTGTAAATGCTTTTGCAAATTTTTCTGAGTTGTCCTTTGCGATTATTTGAGGCGTCGAGTTTTTATAAACGACTAACACGTTTGAATTGACGTTGTTGATGTTTGATAGGAATGATAATGAAGATAAAGCTACTTGGCAATCTACATCCAAAATAAGTGGTTGAGCTAACTGGTTATGGAATTTTGCCATTGTGTTTTTACCAAAAACTTCCATTGATGCGTTGGATATTAGGTCGATTGTGAATTCTTTGGTGGGATTCATTTTATTCGTCTGCAGTAACGAACGCGTTTACTTGGACTAATTACGATTCATAAAAATTACCTTCAATAATAACGCTGTCTGCAATTTCGGATATCGTAAAAACTTCGTCTGTATAATTTTGTTTATAACCTTTTCTGAGTTTTTCGTCGTGCTTTGCAATCCGAACAAGGTCTCCTTTTTCGTATTTTGGTTTGTACGTTGTTGTGTTGATTGCTAATGATATTAAAAATGGTTCATGTTTTTTGAAAGCTTTATTAGGTGCTAATTGGATTACTTGGTTAACACGACTGTTTATAGTATTACAAACTGGGGTAAATCTTTAACATACGTCCAAGTCCACTTTTCTTCCAAATATTTGAAAATGATGTTTTTAAGCGATCGAATGTTCCTCTCCAGAAATGCTGACTTGGTTTCGCTTTCTGTTGTATATAAATGAATTCCTTTCCTTTCACAAATGTTTTGAAATCTCCTTTGAACTCTGATCCCTTGTCTGTTCATACTTTCTCTGGTTGTTTCTTCTTGATCAATTTTTGAACGATTCAACAGCATCTTTTGCGTTTAAAGCCTTCATTGGCTGAACTCGTAAGTAACGTGATACAACATCCACAGCCACTGACAAATATTTTACACCGTTGTTGTTTGGGCAACTTTATCCATATACGCAACATCAACAGATCAGATTTCATTTATTCTGTACGCAAGAGTTTTCAGTCGGGGAAAATTTTTCCTGAACTGTCTGTATTTTGTGTACGGGGCTTTCGACTGAAGATAGCGAACAATTTTGCCTCTGGTGAAACCGCTTACCTTCTTTAAATTAGCAATGCTACCAAAAGCAGCACTGCCTTTGGTGTACAATTTGTCTAACTGTTTAACTTGATAGGAAGTATTTCTCCTAGGGGCTGGTTGGCTTGATTTCTTTTCTGCCTCTTCAAAGTTTCTCTGGTTGTTGTCAGAAGCTTTTGTTTTTTTTCTCTGGGAATTTCTTCTTTGTCCGACTCATATTCGAAAAATTGTAATCTTTTCAGATGATAAATTTAGAAGCTTTTTGGCGTATGTGTTACGAGTCAAATGCGGACCAATATTGAGATGCGTTAGTATACTGAATTGTTCGAAAGATTCCTATATTAGAAGAACCTGATTCCTCTATTATGTCCAGTATTGTTTTCGCTCTTTCAAACTTTATCCCCTTCAAGATTCTAATATCATTCAACACTCCTTGTTTGAGTGTTGACATGTTGTCTGTCGTAAATGTTTTTTCCATGGACCGTTTATTGTACTTCTATCATCCACTGAAGCGTCAGTTTGTTGCTCTGTATCCTGTTGCGAGGCAGAAGGAGCTGTTGGTAACTTGTTTCTTTGTTTAAGCGATATCTTCTTGGCTGGGTTTTTAATACTTTTGTTGCCGAGTAATTGAGAAACATGAGTTTGTTCTCTTGTATACATCTGTTTAGGTATTAACACAAACTCTTTAGTATGCATTTTGTTCTAGATACTCAATGCAGGGTATTGCTCTGAGTTGAATGAGACTGGTGCCCGAGGGAGAATCAGTTTTAATCGTTTCGTTTTCCCTACTTTCCTGTTCGAAAGTTGACGCAGAGTTTTTTCAATTTTTTTCAGTTTTTTTTTGTCAAATTGTTTCAATTCTATATGTCAGAATCACTTTGTTCATAGTTTTGGATTTGGTATAATATAACCAACTAAGCTTGACAACAAGGCAATCCAAATTGATTTTTCTTTGCAACTTTCTGACAAAAGAAAGAGCTTAGTGAAGCAAAGGATGATCAATAAAACTATGATACTGACAATAAATATTACTTCAGACCGATGCACCGATGAGTTGGAACAGCAACGCCATGGAGACCTCTCTTTGTCGTTTATATGTAACACTAAATTGCTGATACCCGCATCAGCTTCTTCTCTTTGATGCATTT